>NC_138759.1:132370447-132495435 GCF_965113315.1 Podarcis vaucheri
CTGATTCAGACCGCATGGGAGTAGCAGATGTTCATAAGCCCCAAGCCAACCTTTTGTGGTCAAGGGCGATGGGAGCTGTAGCCCCAACATCACCTAAAGACCGACAGGACCTCCTGCATCACTAAGTGCTGAATGGGTCTTGAGGGTCATTGGACAGCTGAATCTACATTTTAAATAGGTAGGTATACTGCACATGCTGCTGCTCTTGGATTGATGGGCAATTGTGGCAAGGGGGGGTCATAAATGTGCCTTGTTAGACCAGAAATCTGTCCCCTAGAAATGGATTCTTACCAGCACATAGGTTTTTAAGTTGCAAAGGAGTTGAGAAAAGCTCTCTCTCACTGGGATTTTGACAGTTGGTTTTGAAAGCGGACTGAGCAATTGGCAGTAAATCTCCATAATGCTGTAATTCAGGTATCGTGGAGTAATGGTTTGCTTAACAAAATTGTGTAGCCTGTTCTGTGAAGATAACTTAGAAGCCCTAGGATGGGAACAATAGGGTTTGTCCATTTGAATTGGGGTGCTAAATGTTGAATCCTGGACATACTGAATTCACAGTGGCTGGCTTGTTTTAGCAAAACTCTCCTATCTCCATGTGTTACTCTGGGATGGTTTTGTTTGAAAGCAAGAAGGCACTGTAATCTTGCCAGCTCGCAGTCGATGCAAATTAGCAAAACGTTCGTGTGCGTAACCTTTTGCTTCCTAGCCTTCAGCTGTTGAGAAACGGTAAGTGTTTGGTCATGGCTCATTAGCCTGGTTATATCCACTGCACGCTTTTATCTTTTGCTTTTGTGGCCGCCAGTTGTGTTTCCTGTCTCAACTACATGAGAGAGCGAACACAACGATTACCATCAAGGAAAGGCAGGTTTAAATGCTTCGGCAGCCGGGCCATTACATTCCTTGGATGACCTTAGAGTAGGGGTGTGAGATGAATTGAAAAAGGTATTTAAATATACCTTCCTGAAGAAACCAGAGGCCTTTCTCCTGGGCATGGTCGGCCAATTGGTGCCAAAGAAGGACAGAACTTTCTTTATGTATGCTACAACAGCAGCAAGAATACTTATTGCAAAGTATTGGAAGACACAAGATCTACCCACCCTGGAAGAATGGCAGATGAAGGTGATGGACTACATGGAATTGGCGGAAATGACTGGTAGAATCCGAGACCAGGGAGAAGAGTCGGTGGAAGAAGATTGGAAGAAATTTAAAGACTATTTACAGAAGTATTGCAAAATTAATGAATGTTAGAATGATGTTTGAATGAAGCTCGGTTTCTAGCTGTAATGACATAAAAGAATATGGAAAATTGGATTTTTAAATAGGTAAAAATTTAATGTTATAATATATTAAGATCAAAGATCAGGATAATAAGGAGGGAAAGAAATTGCTGAATTAATTAATTGAATTGGAATACAAAAAAGGGAGGTATGAGGTGGTCAGGGAAACAAGGATATGAATGTAAGATATGGAAAGGTTGATCTTTTATTTTTATTTTTTTTTATCTGTGTACTTATTCTGTAGGGGTGTGAGACCTTTGGCCTTCCAAACGTTGGCTCTGAGTCCTAGCCAACATGGCTGATGGTCAGAGATGATGGGATTTGTAGTCCTTTTCAGTGCTTCCTTCGTGTAAACAATGAGAGGAAGACGAGAGAAACGCTAGCACATTGGGAGAAGCCAAGGAAATTCTAGCCCTCTGTTGTATTGGCTTTCTCCTTGTATTCTGTTTTATGCAGGGGAGCAGCTGAAATGTAATACCCCATTTATAGTTTGGATTGGTGTGGTGTAGTCCATGTTTTCTCCCCTTAATAATAATAATAAATTTTATTTATATCCCGCCCTCCCCAGCTGAAGCCGGGCTCAGGGCGGCTAACAACAATAAAACAGTATAAAAGTATAGCATAAACAACATTCTAAAATCATTCATTATAAATTAATTAATTCAGGCCACTGGCAACCATTGGGCCAGAGCTCCGCGAAGATTGCCGAGGGAGGGAGTCAGGCTGTGCCCTGGCCAAAGGCCTGGTGGAACAGCTCTGTCTTGCAGGCCCTGCGGAAAGATGTCAAGTCCCGGAGGGCCCTGGTCTCTTGTGACAGAGTGTTCCACCAGATCGGAGCCACAGCCGAAAAAGCCCTGGCTCTAGTTGAGGCCAGCCTAACTTCTCTGTGGCCTGGGACCTTCAAGATGTTTTTATTTGAAGACCGTAAGTTTCTCTGTGGGGCATACCAGGAGAGGCGGTCCCGTAGGTACGAGGGTCCTAGGCCGTATAGGGCTTTAAAGGTTAAAACCAGCACCTTAAACCTTAACTCTGTCCTAACAATTGTACATTTACAATATTGTATCAAACTCCGGGAGAAGTGTGAATTGACCTAAAAGTATGAAACTGCATGATGACAAAACACTATTCTAAAACTGCCCACCTGAGATTCATGCCAACTGGTATTCAGAGACTTAGTACCTCTGACAGTGGCGGTGGAAAGTAGCTTATTGCCCTGAATATAATGTCTGCAGGACACGGGTGGCACTAGGACTTGCCGGTCAGAAGTTCAGCGGTTCGAATCCCCGCGACGGGGTGAGCTCCCGTTGCTCGGTCCCAGCTCCTGCCAACCTAGCAGTTCGAAAGCACGTCAAAGTGCAAGTAGATAAATAGGTACCGCTCCGGCGGGAAGGTAAACGGCGTTTCCGTGCGCTGCTCTGGTTCGCCAGAAGCGGCTTAGTCATGCTGGCCGCATGACCCGGAAGCTGTACGCCGGCTCCCTCGGCCAATAAAGCGAGATGAACGCCGCAACCCCAGAGTCTGTCACGACTGGATCTAATGTTCAGGGGCCCCTTTACCTTATAATGTCTGCACTTAACCTGAGGGAAACCGAGCTATGGAACTCTTTGCCACAAGCGAAACACTGCATCAGTTCCCAAAGGTTATGGATTAGATCTCGGTGGAAAATGGTGCCAGTAACTGCCAAACACTCCTTCTGTGATGAGCTCTGCCTCTGCACCAACATTTTCTGACTGATTCAAGCCATCTCTAATGGACCTTGCAGGCCTGAACGTTCTGGGGCGATGCATTAAACAAGGTGACTGCCATGTGTCAAAACATATTTTTTGAACAGCTTATCTTTGGCTTTTGTTTTAATTACTTGCATGCTGCTGCAAAACTCGGTGTTTCTTTTTAAGTCCCGATAAGTAGTGAAAATGTCCTCCTGAGAAAGGTGCTGAGTTGAGGCACGTGAGGAGCCAGGTGCAAGGTGTCTGCCTCAGCAGTTCTCCTTTTCAAGCACCAGTAAACAGTTTCTCAAACACCAACTAGGGGGAAAGGAAAAGACATATTCCAGCAATTTGCTTAAGCAACTGCCCTGTTGCATAAGCTTCGTGGATCAGTATAACGGAAAAGCATACAAAACAAATAGCATTTTAATGAATGTGGCTTTGCAGGAAACAAATACTTGTTTGAAGGAAGTGCTGCTCACCTCAATGGCTCTTACTTTGCAGTCCAAATGCATAGGACTGCACTGGGGAAAAATGCTTTCAAAATCTTCCTTTGACATCAGTGGCTTCTTTTAACCTCCCAGAAATGAACAAAACGTGAAAATGAGTATCCTTTACAGGCCTTTACACGTCACAGCCTATAACAGGGATTGGGGGAGCCAGTGGTCCTCCAGCTGTTGTACTTCACGTTGGGCAAAAGATTCCAGCATTGCACAGGGTTGGAATAGATGATCCTTGTGGTCCCCTCCTGTTCTAGGATCTGTGAACTCCCATCAGCCTTGACTCTTGGGAGATGTAGTTCAGAAACATCTGGAGGAGCAAAGGTTCTATACACCTGGCATAGAGGCAATGGCCCTTGATCTATTGCTCAGCAGCTGAGCAGTGCACATAGTTATCATCATAGCTGTCAACTTAGATTTGAAAAGAAGGGACCAGCAGCCTCGAAAATAAGGGATCAGCAGCCAAAAGAAGGGATTTTCCAAGGGGCACAGGTATATTCATCTTCTGAGCCCCTCGGAGCCAAAGGCAGAAAGCCCAGCCAGCAGCCAAACGAAGCCTCAAGTGGTGGTTCCCACAGCGCAGCAACCCGGCAAAGGGGATGCAGCAAGGAAAACCACCGTCGCCTCTCCGCTGGGAAGCGCTGAGCAAAGGCGAGTCCCCAGGCAATGTGGCCGATTTGATCGGCACAAGGCATGCAAGCTCCACCCCCAGTCGTTCTTAGACTCTTTATTGGGTGAGCAACGCAGCCAAGCAACACAGTTGGAGCCTCCCTCCTCCCTGGCCGGCAGGGAGGGAGAGGAGCTGCTTCCTTTGAAACCCGGGAAATTTAAGGGACATCATCAATCAGGGACAGCAGTGGGACACGGCGCTGGGATAAGGGAATTTCCCGCCAAATAAGGGACGGTTGACAGCTATGGCTATGACTAGTAGCTTTTGATCCTCTATAAGCGGCAAAGTATTACTGTTACTAAATATAATAGTAAATTTTTATTTGTATCCATCCCTCCCTGGCCGAGGCTGGGCTCAGAGCAGCTAACATAAAAACAACACAATATGCATAAAAACAGACATCAATTAATAAAAATACATCTTAAAATTAATTCAGACAAGTTAAAATCTGGGCAGGTGGCAGTTATCAGGTTGGAATTGAGAGTGGCTGATACTTGCCAGGACCAACTGTTTCCACTGATCATACAAGGACCTGTGAGCGGGTTGGGGGCATCCTTCGGGCTTGTTTTATACACAGGAAAGTAAGTCAAACTGCATCCTCCCCAAACTCCTGGCGGAACAGCTCCGTCTTGCAGGCCCCACGGAAAGATGACAAATCCCGTAGGGCCCTGGTCTCTTGTGGGAGGGCGTTCTAGCAGGCCAGGGCCATGACCCAAAAGGCCCTGGCTCTAGTTGAGGCCAGTCTAATTTCCCTGGGGCCTGGGATCTTCAAGGTGGTGCTGTTAGCAGACCATAAGGTCCTCCACGGGGCATACCAGGAGAGGCGGTCCGGTAGGTACAAGGGTCCTAGGCCGTATAGGGCTTTAAAGGTTAAAACCAGCACCTTAAACCTGATCCTGTACTCCACCAGGAGCCAGTGCAGCTGGTATAGCACTGGGAGAATGTGATCCCGCGGCAAGGACCCCATAAGGAGTCTCAACGTGGCATTCTGCACCCACTGGAGTTTCTGGGTCAGTCTCAAGGGCAGCCCCACGTAGAGCGAGTTACAATTAATCAAGCCTGGAGGTGACCGTCACATGGATCACAGTGGCAAGGTCAGGGTGAGAGAGGTAAGGAACCAACTGCTTAGCTCGGCGGAGATGAAAAATATGCATGCTGGGGACGTTTGGAATTTTTAGCTTTGGCCTGTATTGGGCCGTCTCTTCCTTCCACCCCTTGACATGTAGCTCACACCAAAATGTTTTTTAAAAAGCATGGCAGATGATGAACCAAGCTGAAAAGGGTTACTGAAATTAGCTTGAGCCAAAAATTAAAGCATGTCTAAGGATGATCCGGGGACGCGAGTGGCGCTGTGGGTTAAACCCCAGAGCCTAGGACTTGCCGATCATAAAGTCGGCGGTTCGAATCCCCGCAACAGGGTGAGCTCCCATTGCTCGGTTCCTGCTCCTGCCAACCTAGCAGTTCGAAAGCACATCAAAGTGCAAGTAGATAAATAGGTACCGCTCCGGCGGGAAGTTAAACGGCACTTCCGTGCGCTGCTCTGGTTCGCCAGATGCAGCTTAGTCATGCTGGCCACATGACCCAGAAGCTGTACGCCGGCTCCCTCGGCCAGTAAAGCGAGATGAGCGCCGTAACCCCAGAGTCGGCCACGACAGGACCTAATGGTCAGGGGTCCCTTTACCTTTACTTTAAGGATGATCCAAGAGTCTTTGTTCACAGCATCTGAAACTGAGACCTTCACACCAGCACACCAAATAACGATAGATAAGGGGTGGAGGAATTTCTGGCTCTCAAGTCCCATCATCCCTGACCATGGTCTGTACTGCCTGGGGCAGAGACCGACAACATCGGGGGGGGGCACAGGTTAGCCACGCCTCCAGAAGAATAAGATCATCCAAAGTGGCAGGCGGCCAGGGCATCTGAGGTCCCACACAGCTTTCAAAGAATGCGCCCTAGAACCACCATGCAATAGGGTGTTTTGTGTGCATTGGAGGGGTGACTTTGATAATGTGTGCCTCCATCTTCAGATATTGCATAACCTTGCCTAGGAATTTACTAGCAACATATTCTGTGATCTATTAGGCGAACCTTCATGGAGGCCAGGCCAGCTCCCAAAACAGCCCAATTCCAGTTTTGCAAACACTCCACAGTAAGTTTGGCATGCATTTTGTTTTCTGCAAAGCCAGTTGCTCAGTCACGATTGCCAGCTGTTCTGCAGCCATTTGCAGCCCACACACACTTGCAGAAACAAATCACGTATATTTCACTAAAGAACTTTTCCACAGTACATAAATTTTGCTGGTGTTATTTCTCCCATAAGGAGAAAGGAGCGAGGAAGCTGTGAGCGAAGGACAAACTGAACGTGACACACACAGGCAGGTGTGTCTGAACACGGAGACTGAAATCTTACCAAAAAAGTGGGTTGTCCACACAGATCAACCTAATACAAATCTATTTGCGGGCACACGCGCTAAACCCTGTCTGTGGTGCCTACCCCTTTCCCCAAATGATAAGACAAGAGACCAGAGTATGGGTTCAAATTGGCCACAACTTTATTGAACTTCAGAAGTGGGAAACTTGGCACAGGCCTTGGCAGGTAACCCTCTCAGCCCACCTGGCTAAGGATATGCAGGCAGTTGAGGCCCAGGGAGAGGGGACTGCAAAGCGCAAACTTACATAGCATGCCCTTCCACCGACCTTGTCCAGGGAGTTTGACCTACATGCTGCCACTCTAGGGCCAGTGACTGTTACGATATAGAAGCAATGCGGCCGCGAGCTGCTAGCTGGAAAGCAAAACATAATGGGAATGTTGGGACTGTTCCATGGGAAACAGAGGGACAGTCTATTCACAGTGCAGAGGGCACCGGAATTAGCTCAGAGTGTAATATGAGCTGTACAGGAAGTACAGGAGGAGGAGTTTGTGTTTCTCGGCTGCTGGAGTTTGAAGAGAGCAGACGTGTTTTCTATAACGCTGCAAAGACAGAAATAAAGGCATGTAAATACATTTCTGTCTATCTCTTTCCCGTGCCCGGGGGGGCAGGAAAGGGGGGGTGTTCTTCTCACGCTGAGAAGTATTGCCTATCGCGACCTAGCCTGTATCCTGCCGGGGAATGCAGACAGGGAGGTCAACTGGAGATCAAGCCGGGTGCCTGGAGAGTGGCCAGTTTCTCCTGATAAAGGCTTGATTCCCGGTTTTGCCCTTTAACAGGCCCTGCAAGCGCCGCCGCATGGGGAGGGAGCATGAATGCATCCTCACCAACTTGATGTTAGACTAAAGGCTACCTTGCCAAGGCCTAAAACCACCACTCAAGGCCCTAAGGCGCCTCGCTGCCAAGTCCCACAACCGAGGACCAATCAAACCCCGCCATCTATCCAGTCCCCAAGGGCTCGTCACAAGTTGTGGAGCCAGAAGTCATTGATCCTGGAAGGAAGAACGGCTAACAGATTGAGGTTGAATCCTGACAAGACAGAAGTACTGTTTTTGGGGGACAGGGAGCGGGTTGGTGTGGGGGATTCCCTAGTCTTGAATGGGGTAACTTGTGCCCCTGAAGGACCAGGTGCACAGCCTGGGAGTCATTTTGGACTCACAGCTGTCCATGGAGGTGCAGGTCAATTCTGTGTCAGGGCAGCTGTCTACCAGCTCCACCTGGTACGCAGGCTAAGACCCTACCTGCCCGCGAACTGTCTCGCCAGAGTGGTGCATGCTCTAGTTATCTCACGCTTGGACTACTGCAACGCGCTCTATGTGGGGCTACCTTTGAAGGTGACCCAGAAACTGCAATTAATCCAGAATGCGGCAGCTAGACTGGTGACTGGGAGTGGCCGCCGGGACCACATAACACCGGTTCTCAGAGATCTGCATTGGCTCCCAGTACGTTTCCGAGCACGATTCGGTCCTGTATACCTGAAGGAGCGTCTCCACCCCCATCGTTCAGCCCGGACACTGAGATCCAGCGCCGAGGGCCTTCTGGCGGTTCCCTCATTGCGAGAAGTGAGGTTACAGGGAACCAGACAGAGGGCCTTCTCGGTAGTGGCGCCCGCCCTGTGGAACGCCCTCCCATCAGATGTCAAAGAGATAAATAATTACCTGACATTCAGAAGACATCTTAAGGCAGCCCTGTTCAGGGAAGTTTTTAATATGTAACGCTGTACTGTTTTTAACACTGATTGGGAGCCACCCAGAGTGGCTGGGGAAACTCAGCCAGATGGGCGGGGTATAAATAATAAATTATTATTATTATTATTATTATTATTATTATTATTATTATTATTATTATAAAAGAGGCTTGAGCCCAGGAGTCAGTCTCTTTTCTTTTGGCCTTAGGCCCGCCCCTGGCCGGCCGTCCATTGTCCTCCCTGGCCGAGGGCGGGTCAAAGGCCAGCTCAAGCAGGTGAGTGGCACCTGCCCAGGTGAGCCTTGCTCGGTGCCGCAAACCCTGCCCACCTGTGGGGAAGGGAGGGCGGATATTCACAGGCACAAAGCAAGAGCTTAAATGCAGCTCAAAGCAGATGAGCCTGGCTGCACAGCACACGACAACATGCAACACACGAGGCAATTCCATTTAGAAGACATTCTTGAAGCCCATTTTACAGATGGGAAACAACTGAAAGCTAGAAACTCCGATCAAGAGAACAGATCACTAAATCTAGGACAATTAATTCAAAACACAAAGCAACCCGCACCATGACTACAACAAATTCATTGAATTTATGGAGGAAAGTCATCTGTCCCAACCAATACAGAACCCATGAAGAAATGAGCTAAGCCACATGAGAATGCATGGTGAAATAATAAAATAAGGTCTTATCTATATAATAAATGTTCATAAATGTACCAAGCAAACACACACATATATAAACCACATGTCTGAAGCAGCACAGGAGAACAGCCATGAAGTTATTTTGACTCCCAGGCTGACCAGGTGTTTTCTCTGCAAAGTCAAAGGGAAAAGCCTCCCCATTGTCTTTTCCTTCACAAATCTTGTCTTAAGGGTATGTCTGTATATGAATAGGGTGAGCCTGTGACTTGGCTCAGGAACTAAGTATTTATCATTACAAAAGACTGGCCAGGCTCCCCAGGGTATCAATCCAGTAAGCATTAACAGGTAACTTGCCAGGAGGTAAACAACCCACTCAGATTTCTGCTTTAGCCTGCCCTTTCTGTGATGTAGGTATGATGTTTCTGGGGTGGTCTTGGACTCCAGGGCTGGCAATTTAAAATTTTTGAAAGGGCAGACACACCTTGGTTCTGGGTCCTCCTCCTTCTCCTGCGTGTTGTTACCGGAAAAATCCGAGGGCTCCCTTGGACAAAAACAAAGACACGAACCAGGATAACGTGGAGCAAAACAGCAGCCTGTAGGCTTGGCCTTTATTGAACTGTTGCAACAGGGTGTTCCCCTCACTTGCAAGAGAGAGGAAAGACCCAGAAAGATGGTGTGCAAGACCTTATAAAAACTTTTGAAATTCCCATCCTCTAGGTCAAGCCCACCCCCAGAAACATCATGCATACATTACAGAAATGAGGGGTTGAGGGAGGAGTTGTGGTGGTAACCTGAGTGTCCTGTCACCTGGCTGGTTCTTCCTTTCCCCCTGCCCATGAGTCACTTCCAGGAGACAAAGGGGAGTTGGCAGTTTCATGCCCCCTGAGGGAAGATCTGATCATTGTCCTTTGTTTCAGTCCATGCTGAATCCACTCCCATATGCAAGTTCTTTGTGATCTTGATGGTCTTCTGTCTAGGACCATCAGGGTTGGCATAGCAACTGGGCAGGGCTCCTGTGGATGTGCTGGGATGGTGAAGGGATTATGGCTGACCAGAACCAAGCCACCCCCCTTTGATAGTCCTTGTCATATGGAGTAAAACAAAAATGGAACAGTGCAAATCCAATGTATGGTTGATTTTTCTATGAATTTATAACAGAAGTGTGGCATATGTAGTGTGTGAGTGTGAGTGTGTGAAGTTTGTACAAACTGAATGATTGGGGTGGGGGGTTCCTGCTACAGTGTGAAGGGAGTACCCTGTTGCAACAGTTCAATAAAGATCAGACTTACAAGCTGCTTTGCTTCTCAATATTCTCTGACCGACGGGAGAACCTACAAAGGACTCTGTAAGGGCTCTTGTGTCCCCCATAAGGAAATAAGGGCAGATTTTCGTTTATTACAGAGGCAAGGAACACAAAACATGTACAGAGCTGATTGCTCGAGAAAGCAAAGCAATTTAGTATAATGTGCCAAGGAATTAAGCGTCTAGAAAGCTTTTGCTCATTTCACATTCCTCGCCATACATACAAACACCATTATTTCCTACCCAGAGAGATTCAGAAAAGACAGTCTTCTCCCTTCTCTTCCTGAAACAGACACAGCTGGCAAATCTTCCCAGCTCACCACATTTGTAATGGCATTATGAGTCAAAGCCAAACCAAACAAAATTAATCTGAAGTATTTATTTCAAATGCTGTTTCCTTGCTTTGGCAATATTATGATTTTTAAAAATATGGCTGCAACACATTTGCAGCCTACATCAATGTAAATAATTTCTACCATACGTCGCAAAGAAATATAATGCACAGCCAATTACATGTAAATTGTTTTCTACAAACAGGATCCAAGCATGCTTTTACAAACAAGTCCCAATGGAAATATACATTCTGTCCTCCTTTCATGGATCGCTACTGCAGTGGCGAAGCCCCTCACACCTTTCCGAGCTGCTATGATATCCACAAGTGTCCCTCCCTGCTCAGGGGAGAAAGCTGTCAGCATGTTTTCCGTCCAGAGTTTGCAAGAGGAGGGGAAGTTGGGATTTCGAGGTGAAACGTTAATCTAGAGGGGTTTCGTAGATGAAAACATTGCAAGGGGAGCTTTCCGGTGATGCAAAAGACTGGGAAGACCTTTCAGGAGACAAGGCAAGGGATAGGAAGCTCAGAGGAAGACAGGATGGGGCACACGAAGCAAAGGGGAAAACAAAAACCTGAGAAAAAGGTGCGTTTAAAAAAGACTTGCGCAGTAGTAAAGCAAGAAGAGATCAATTGACTGGGGTGGCAGTGCTGAAGAAACCACCATATTTAAGGTCAGAACAGGCAGTATGCTATAATTTGAAAGGAATATAGTGGTGCTACCACTAAATATAAGGCAGCTAGACTAATATCCGACTGAGATTAAGTGAAATCAGGTAAAGCGGCTTGATGTCTGAAAGCCATTCTTAGTGAATGTATTGCTTTGCTTCTTTTGTAGAACAAAACTGTTTGCCTAAACCCTCTGGAAGTGCAAAATACCCATATCAATGTGTCTCTGTGCAAATCATTTCAGTGGACCAGAAACCTCACGTGCAAATGTCCTGCTCTGCCAAATTCTATAACTGGGACTGGTCCTACTCGGAGTAGACCTACTGAAATTAATGGGTTTAATTAGTTCTGCCTCTTAATTCCAATGTGTTGACCCTGAGGAGGATTATTGTTGGATACGACCTATAGGATTAAGGAGCCAGGTTTACTGAAAATGTTGATAAAGCTTGCTAGCAGGCTTATAAATTAACCTGCCTCATTGGAAGCAGTGCAATCCTTGCATTTAATATATATAATCTTAGACATCTTCAGCAGAAACTAAGCAAAAAAACCATAAGCAAAGGGGAAGAGAAACTGTCAGTTTTGTTCAGCAAGGCTCTGTGCCAAATATATATATATAATAAAGTATACTTGACTACAAGATTGCAAAGGTACTATGTTTTTAAAAGCACATCAAAAAGTGCATTTGCGTGTTGTTTTGTGTGACATTTCCCTATGCGGTTACTTCAAGGGAGAATCAATGTCTTTGTTTAGAGCCCTTGAAGGACAATGTTTTAATACTGAAGAACTATAAAATAAGAAGCCTCCATGACACACACACTGTCTTCCATGAACCTAAGTCCCTGCACAAACATCTTTCCTCCCTCAGTAGCTTGATTTTGGGGCGGGGGAGATTATCAGACCTTCTATTGTGTCTTTTAACAGTAGCTTGATGTGCAGAAATTGGCAGATAAGCTTTAAATGGCATGGGGATAAAGATCACAACATTTTAATGATGGCTCCTCACAAGCATGTGAATTTTGGAGACCTGAAAGTTTGGCAACCCTACGAACAATTGAAGTTGCTTATGAACTTCTGCTGTTTTGACCTCATTCAGACTTCCAACTTCTATCATTTGTGGCCAATGGTCAAGGATGAGGAGAGTGGCTGTACGCAACATGCGGATGACATCGCAGTGGCTACTAAACATGCGTCCTTTTACTAAAGAAGTTTTACCAGAAAAAATATGAAGCTCATGGTAGCTGAATGGGGTCAAAGCAAAAGGAGTTCCACCTGGGGAGCGCCACCTTTGCTACTCTTGTGTAGTGACGGCTGGGTTACAAACACTTCTGATGTCTAGATCTTAATAAGGTGGGCATATTGCAGAGTGAGTGCCGGTCAGGGAGAGATTTCACCCAGAGAAGTCTCCAGCTCAGAGGCTTCGCCCTGCTGTAGACTCAAAGAATTCCAGACTTGTTCGCTGACTGTCCCAGACCGGCTGACTTCCCAGAGGGTGTGCTTCACCAGTTCTGAAAACGTCACACTGAAACAGGACTGGAGTTTCTTGCTGAGGAGGACGTAAAGAATGGGGTTAAGGCAGCTGTTGATGAAAGCAAAGCTGACGGAAAGAGGAATGGCGTCGCGGAGCAAGTCGTGCCAGTAGTTATCGTGGTGAGCAGAGAGCTCAAGGATGCTGAATATTTGGTATGGGGTCCAGCAAACGAAAAATACCACCACCACAGCCAGAACAGTCCAGAAAAGCCTGCTGGAGGTCAGCGTGGCAGTTTTCTTCACCTGGCATACCAGAAGAGAGTAGCAAACAATCATGGTCAGCAGAGGAAAGAGGTAGCCGCAAATGAACCTTACCCAGGTCAGAACATGGTGTCTGAGGATAATAAGATTGACGTCCGTGGGATGGAAGTTGTTGTAGCAAATGGTGACATTGTTGTGTAGCGTAAGGGTATCTCTGAAATACAGCGCCGGGCTTCCAATGAGCGTGGCCAAAACCCAGATGAAAGCAATCATAAAGAAGGTGTTTTTGAGAGTCCGATGCCGGTAGGAGAAGACAGGGTGGATCAGATGGACGTAACGGTCAAGGCTGATGGCTGTCAGGAAGAAGACACTGGCAAACATGTTGAAGAGAGCAATGAAGGAGTTGGCTTTGCACAGCCACTTCCCAAAGGGCCAGTGGAAGCCCGTGGCCACGTAGGTGATGTAGAGAGGAAGGAAAAGGACGAAGATGAAGTCCGCAATAGCCAGGTTGAGGAACCAGAGGGAAGTGACGGTCTTGTCCCATTTAAAGCCCATAATCCAGATGACGATTGCATTGCCAGGCACCCCCAGGAGAAAAGCCACGCCGTGGAACACAAGCGACGCCACCTGTGCGTGAGTGAGGTGGGACACGGGGGGCTCGTCCTCTTCATAAGTTCCAAAGTATTCCGTGAAGTTGTCCTCGTAATCCATGAGATCTGCAGATGCCACGGTTGCTATTTGCTGAAAGGAAGGGGAGTGAAAAAAGGGTGGGGAAAACAAGAGGGGAAAACTAGCGCTCATCAAAATAATTAATTTCCCCTTGAATGCGCATAGCAATGGCCTTTTATAGCAACCTGCCAGCACCGATCTGCCATCTGTCCCGATCAAAGACCCAGCGATGCATAAACTATTTTACCCATTAAAATGTTGCTTTCCAAACCGAGACTTTCGGGTGCTTTAGTTTCACCCACACCATAAATTTAAAGCACCTTGGGTTCCCTCAAAGTATTATGGGAACTGTAGTTTACTAAGGGTGCTGGGCATTGTAGCTCTGTGAGGGGTAAACTACAATTCCCATGAATCTTAGGGGGAAGGCAGGTGGTTTAAATGTATTGTGTGGATGTGACCCAAATCAGTGCAAATGGCCAGTGTTGGGATGGGCTAGTTGGAGAACTATGGTTGTGCAAGATGTGGTCTAGCAGTGCCCTCCAACAAGCTCATAAATAACTGGTGCTTTGCCCAGGGCAGGGAAGACAGTTCAAATTGATTTGTGGGATATGGAGATTTGGGGTTGGATGGGAAAAGGCCCTGTACCTCCCTAACGTTCCTTGCCTTACTGCCTAGAACGGGGGTAGGCAACCTAAGGCGCGGGAGCCAGATGCGGCCCATTCGCCTTCTCATTCCAGCCCATGGATGGTCCAGGAATCAGCGTGTTTTTACATAAGTAGAATGTGTCCTTTCATTTAAAGTGCATCACTGGGTTATTTGTGGGGCATAGGAATTCATTCATTATTTTTTTTCCAAAATATAGTCCGGCCTACCACATGGTCTGAGGAACAGTGGACTGGCCCACGGCTGAAAAAGGTTGCTAACCCCTGGCCTAGAATGATCAAATTAATCACCTCTTTCTTTCTTTCTTTCTTTCTTTCTTTTCTTATATGTTATCTCCTCTGGAAAAGTAAAAACGTTTCAAAAATAAATTTAATTCAGTAAAAATGGCAATATGGAAAGGGCAAGACCTTCCTACCTTTCAGAACGGCTGAGAAGCTTTGCTACTTATTGTCCGTCCAAAGTTTTGAGTCAGCAGCTCTGGCCGGGCACTTTGCTAATGAAGTCTAAAACAGAAATCAGAGACAAAGAAAAGGAAAGTAAATAGCGTGAATGCAGGATGGAAAACATAACTGGAATGTCAGAAAGCAACAGCATGTGAAAACACATCACTATCAATCATCATCAAATTAAGAATTGGAGTCTTTCTGGAAGCTTGGTATGAATGGTTTGTGAGACAGAATTGTTCTGGGAAACTCAATGTAGCCCCGTTAAAAAGGCATAATTTGGTGGGGGGAATAGGTCATGGCTGTGATTTGACTGTAAGTGTAATACGGTGGTACCTCGGGTTACAAACACCTCGGGTTACAAACTCCACTAACCTGGAAGTAGTACCTCAGGTTGAAGAAGAAGAAGAAGAAGAAGAAGAAGAAGAAGAGGAGGAGGAGGAGGAGTAGTTTGGATTTGATATCCCGCTTTATCACTACCTGAAGGAGTCTCAAAGCAGCTAACATTCTCCTTTCCCTTCCTCCCCCACAACAAACACTCTGTGAGGTGAGTGGGGCTGAGAGACTTCAGAGAAGTGTGACTAGCCCAAGGTCACCCAGCAGCTGCATGTGGAGGAGCGGGGAATCGAACCCGGTTCACCAGATTACGAGTTTATCGCTCTTAACCACTACACCACACTGGCTACTTTGCCCCAGGATGAGAATGGAAATCGTGTGCTGGCAGCAGCGGGAGGCCCCATTAGCAAAAGCGTGCCTCAGGTTAAGAACGGTTTTGAGTTAAGAACAGACCTCCGGAACGAATTAAGTTTGTAACTCGAGGTACCACTGTATATTGTGAGTATCAGCCTCTGACAGTCTCCCACTTTACCTGTGGAGGTAAAGGACAGCTCTGTTCAATACCTGCATGCAAATACAGACAGGTACTACCACCTCCCCTTTTAGTCAATAAATTGTTTCTCAAGCGCGCCCATTTGGAAGTATACTGGATTCAAAGAAAAGAGATTTATAATAAATAATAATAATAATAATCATAATAAATTTTATTTATATCCCGCCCTCCCCAGCCGAAGTCAGGCTCAGGGCAGCTAACAACAATAAAATAATACAACATTCTAAAATCATTTCATTCTAAAATCAAATTGATGGCAACCATTGGGCTAGAGTTCTGTGAAGATTGCCAAAGGAGGGAGTCAGGCTGTGCCCTGGCCAAAGGCTTGGTGGAACAGCTCTGTCTTGCAAGCCCTGCGGAAAGATGTCAAGTCCCGCAGGGCCCTGGTCTCTTGTGACAGAGCGTTCCACCAGATCGGAGCCACAGCCGAAAAAGCCCTGGCTCTAGTTGAGGCCAGCCTAACCTCTCTGTGGCCTGGGACCTCCAAGATGTTTTTATTTGAAGACCATAAGGTCCTCCGTGGGACATACCAGGAGAGGCAGTCCCATAGGTACGAGGGTCCTAGGCCGTATAGGGCTTTAAAGGTCAAAACCAGCACCTTAAACCTGATCCTGTACTCCACTGGGAGCCAGTGCAGCTGGTATAGCACCGGGTGAATGCGATCTCGCAGCGAGAACCCCGTAAGGAGTCTCGCCGCTGCATTCTGCACCCGCTGGAATTAAATATGCTTAGGACTGGAGTGTAAAAGGTAAGCACCCAAGACATCACCCGAAACGCTTTAAGTGTGGCCCACAGATCAAGCCCAAACCAAATAAAACACAACTTTAGAGATTTCGTGCATCCCATTCAAGCATCTAGATTCACTCTACATCGATTTTCCACATGCAACTCAACATCATTAACTTTAATTAACTTCATTTCTAATGAAATCAAAACACGCCGTGCAAATCTTCTTTGAACAGCATGTGCAAGAGCGGTACGTTGGATTATGCATATAGGAGCAATTGATGGGGCCATTCTGCAAATTAATGTTAAAAAATGTTGATGATCAAACCCAGCTTGAGATAACTAAAGATTCATTCTGTTCACAGCGGGGAATGTTTCATTCCTAGGTGTTTAGTGTTTACACTAGTCTCTGCAGCGACGGAAACCTCTGAATGAAACCTGTGGTAAACAGCTTGTGCAGAGCATGTATTAGGAATGAGAATCTCTGCCAGTGGCGTAGTGTGGGGGGTGCAGGGGGGGCCGGCCGCACTGGGCACAACATCTGGGGGGGCGCGCTCGCACTCGCAGCTCTCTGCTCCTACCTGGCTCCACGGGTTAGGGGGCGCAAATTACCGTATTTTTCGCTCTATAACACGCACCTGACCATAACACACACATAGTTTTTAGAGGAGGAAAATCCGTAGGCATGCCACCCGTAGGCATTCCCTCCATAACACGCACAGACATTTCCCCTTACTTTCTAGGAGGAAAAAAGTGAGTGTTATGGAGCAAAAAATACGGTACTTGCCTTGCCCCGGGTGCTGACAACCCACGCTACGCCACTGATCTCTGCCACCCTCCTGAGAAAAGTATCTAAGCCACAGACACTGTACGAGTTTTATCAGGGTGGCCCCCATGTGCTGAACTTTACAGAAGGCAGCCTTCTGCTTCTCTGCTTGCATGGCTACCCCGCTGAAATCCAGTTTTGAGATTAAGAATCCTAAGAAGGGCGAAAGCCAGGCAGGAGTTTTCAAAGTCATCCATCAACGATGTTGGATGGGACTTTCATTTTATGAGGTATTTTATAATGTGACCCAATACCACCCATAGGGATCTTAAAAGGTAAAGGGACCCCTGACCATGAGGTCCAATCGTGACCGACTCTGGGGTTGCGGCAGTCATCTCGCTTCACTGGCCAAGGGAGCCGGCTTACAGTTTCCGGGTCATGTGGCCAGAATGACTAAGCTGCTTCTGGCGAACCAAAGCAGCGCACGGAAACGCCGTTTACCTTCCCACCTATTTATCTACTTGCACTTTGACGTGCTTTCGAACTGCTAGGTTGGCAGGAGCAGGGACCAAGCAACGGGAGCTCACCCCATTGCGGGGATTCGAACCACCGACCTTCTGATCAGCAAGCCCTAGGCTCAGTAGTTTAGACCACAGCACCACCCGCGTCCCATCTTACTACCCAGCAAATCTGGGTAGTAAGTTTGCTGAAGTCTCCTCACCTTCTGACCCAAGCTGTGATAGATCAGACAAGTTCAAATTATTTCAAAGACTGATTGTGCTTTAATAACTTTGTCGGAATAAAGAATGAATAAGAAGCAACAGAAGACAAACAACACATACCAAGATTTCTTGCGTGCCTCCCTTCTTTCCTGCTCTTCGTTATTTAGTCCCGCCATTCCAGATTTTACCCATCTCTCTGCTGCTTGCATCTATTGGACCATAGCATTTTTCATCACTTTTCTCTATCTCCATCCAATTTGGGGTGCCTCTTTCTGAATAGCTCTCCAGAGTTTTGTCTGCTCCTTGCCTTGCTGATAATCTCTCACCTAGTTCCTCATCTTGCTGTTCCAGCTCGATCAGCAAATTTGGTTCCTCGTTTGGACATTTGTCACATGCTGCCCTTACCCAAACCCTTGCATTCATCAGCTTTCTATTTAGACCTATTGCCAGAGCATGCTTGGTGTGCCTAGCTTTGCTTCTGTTGTAAGTTCCTGTCTGCTTTTAGCTATGAGATGCTGTTGGACTCATGATTCCATGCCCCCATAATCTTGAACCTTCTAGATTTCCCCTTGATCAATCCTAAAATGACCTATCAACTATATACTTATATTTATATAAAAAGGTAGAGGCACCCCTGACCATTAGGTCCAGTCATTGCCGACTCTGGGGTTGCGGCGCTCATCTCGCTTTATGAGCCAGCATGACAAAGCCGCTTCTGGCGAACCAGAGCAGTGCACGGAAACACTGTTTACCTTCCCGCTGGAGCAGTACCTATTTATCTACTTGCACTTGGACGTGCTTTCGAGCTGCTAGGTGGGCAGGAGCAGGGACCGAACAATGCGAGCTCACCCTGTCACGGGGATTCAAACCGCCGTCCTTCTGATCGGCAAGCCCTGGGCTCTGTGGCTTAGACCACAGCGCCACCTGCGTCCCACTTTACCCATTCATATTTGTCTGTCCTTCCATCTATCTGTTCTCCCATCCCCAATCCATTCATCTCTAAACACACGCATCAAGAATGATTGAGCTGTATTTGGCCTTTCTCATCCAAATTGAAGAAGACACTTTCCTTTTCTAGAAAAAGAGGTGCCACAACTCACCACGAACGCCTCCCTTGTTCTCTCATAAATGGCAATGGTGCCCCACCGGAGAGGTGGCGGAAGTTCTGGCTGAAAATAAGCCCCGGCTAAAATAATTTTGTTTGGGTCCCTCCCTGCTCTGGATAAATTCAACATTTGCAAAATATTTCTGTTCCAGATTTAATTGAGATACACGCAAGTCATCATCTCTCCCTTGGGGGCGTGAATTCTGCTCAAAATAACAGCACCACCCAGATGAGTCATTTTTTAAAAAATATTGTAAACATGAAGAAGTCTTCTAAACAGCTGCAGTTAAAAAGCAATTTTGAGCATAAAGGGAAGTTTTTGGTGAATATAAAGGGAAAGTGAGGGGAAATAACTATATTTGTCTGTGGACTTCAAAATATTATATATCAGGGAAATAGACTTTTTGCCCACTTAATTCAGAGCTAGCTTAAATAAAGATATAGGCATGGCCCTATAGACGGGCTGCTGTTGCTGCTGCTGTCTTAGACTTAGGTAAAGGTAAAGGGGACCCCTGACCATTAGGTCCAGTCACAGACGACTCTGGTCCATGGGGTCACAAAGAGTCGGACACGATTAAACGACTAAACTACAACAAGAACAGACCTCCAGAATGAATTAAGTACAGTGGTGCCTCGCAAGACGAAAAGAATCCGTTCTGTGATTCTCTTCGTCTAGCGGTTTTTTCGTCTTTCAAAGCAAGCCCATTGATGGATTAGCGGATTTGCGCTATTAGCGGCTTTTAGCGGCTTATCGGCTTATCGGATCAGCTGATAAGCGGCTTAGTGGCTTAGAAAAAGGGGGAGGGGGAAAAAACCGCAGGAACTTGCAAGACATTTTCGTCTTGCGAAGCAAGCCCATAGGAGATTCGTTTTGCGAAGCACCTCCAAAACGGAAAACTCTTTCATCTAGCGAGTTTTCCGTCTTGCGAGGCATTCGTCTTGCGGGGCACCACTGTACGTAACCAGAGGTACTACTGTACACAGCTTCCATTCTAAACATGCACTCTCTTAGAGATAATTTCCATTGGCACAACTTAGTCTTCTTCCTGACTTGAACCGCACTGCCAAAGCTTCCCCTAAGATTCCTGGTCTATCAGTCACACCATTCCAGGTACTAAAGATCATCACAGATAGAAAGGACTTGTGGACCTTGGAAGAGGTTCAAGAGTTGGCGAGTCTACAGGAACAGCGAGAGTCTCTCTTGCCTTGACTGAAGAGTGAAGACAGAAACTTCTTTCTGTATCCCAAGGGTCTCTGGGTTCATCATGTTTTAAGGCCCAAAGAGAGCGAAAGGAAAATGTGTAAAAGCAGCAAGACATGATCCCATCTCTAATGCTGCAGCCAAGAGAGAAACAATCAGTTCTGGGCTACTTTTCAAAACTTTGTCTTGCACAACCCAAGGCTTGCCACACAGAACGTGGAAGGGAAAACGTGAGGCATTTTGACAGAGCTGCACTCCTGAAATGAACGTCCAAATTCCGTTTTTCCTAGCTTGTTGCATACCCTTCAACATTCTTCAGATGAAAATAGGGACATTTCTCTTCTTGGTCCTCCCCTGCAGAGCATTTTCTATCAGAAGAAGGGCAAGTGTCACCACTACAACACTAACGGGGTGCAGCAAACAGACCCTCCGCCATCTTAAAGAAAAAAACCTTATCCCTGGTGTGTGTGTTTTTTATTTAATCATTTTTTCAATACAAACAAAAACTGCACAAGGCACATACAACAAAAACCATAATAACACTACTAACACAATTACACAATAACCTAGACAGCATCTTAAAAAGCAGAGACATCACCTTGCCAACAAAGGTCCGTATAGTTAAAGCTATGGTTTTCCCAGTAGTGATGTATGGAAGTGAGAGCTGGACCATAAAGAAGGCTGATCGCCGAAGAATTGATGCTTTTGAATTATGGTGCTGAAGGAGACTCTTGAGAGTCCCATGGACTGCAAGAAGATAAAACCTCTCCATTCTGAAGGAAATCAGCCCTGAGTGCTCACTGGAAGCACAGATCCTGAAGCTGAGGCCACCTCATGAGAAGACTTTGGCCACCTCATGAGAAGAGAAGACTCCCTGGAAAAGACCCTGATGTTGGGAAAGATGGAGGGCACAAGGAGAAGGGGATGACAGAGGACGAGATGGTTGGACAGTGTTCTTGAAGCTACCAGCATGAGTTTGACCAAACTGCAGGAGGCAGTGGAAGACAGGAGTGCCTGGCATGCTCTGGTCCATGGGGTCACAAAGAGTTGGACACGACTAAACAACTAAACAACAACAACAAAACACAATTTGACAATTCAAATTTGAATACTGATATACCTATGACTACACCTTTCTAACAATATTTCCCCACCTCTCCTCCCCCTACTTCCCACCACTGTCCGCCTTATCGCTTAAATATTCCTTCCAGATTTCTTCATATTTATCCATTCTTAATTTGCGTCGACATGCAATTTGTTCGTAGGTAACTAGTCTGTCCATATTATCAATCCACGTGCTCAATGGAATCTTTTTGCGGCTCTTCCAATCCATCAAAACAAGTTTTTTTGCTTCTAATATGGCATGGTACATCCATTATTTTCTTTTACCCCTTGTAATCTTCCATGTTTCCAGAATATAATTTAGAATTAAATTCAATCCCTGGTTTTATTTTATTCTTTGGTAGATTTACAAAAAGAAAAACACGCATCAATAAATAAATTTTCAGAAAGCATTAAGCAAAACAAAACAAGGCCCCTTGTGTTCTGCTCCACTCGCTTTTTCTTCCCTCCCAGAGCGGTCCTGCCCTCTGCCTGCCCCTCAGACCCCACATGCATTTTTCTGGAAACTTCCAGAACAGAAGAGGAATTGGATGACACTTGCCCTTGCTCATGGAGATGTCTGTGTGGATTTTCAGTGCCCTTATGACCTCTATATGCAGTCCTGCACAGGAACTGGTCCTGCGGCAGATAAAAGGATAGGAGAGGAAACCTGCTGTATTAGAAGTCAAGGTTAAGACTAACTACAAAGCGCAGTGAGCTCTAGGTGAGGCTGGGCGTAAGGACAGTTCCGAAACTATGATTGTTCCTGTTAAGCTGTGGGCGAACATATCAAACGACACAGCGATTCTTCAAACAGCTCTTCTTTATTCTGAGGCCAGAACTGAACTGAGCTGAAGGGCTCAGTCAGCCTGCTTATATAGAGCTCCAGTACCTTGTTACTGTAACAACTTTCTAAAACTATCCAATCACTGAACGTCACTTTCGATCCTTCATTTGCATAACTATCTACAGTATCCCCCTGCTGGCCCAGGGTGAGAACTTCAGTACATAACAGTTCCAGCTGCCAGGGATTTGGCACAAGCTTGGAGATCGGACTATATTGCTCTGATCCTTAATAACAGAGCTAGCTAACCATTTTTTTTTCTGGGCTGAACTGGGGTGCTGACTTTGCAAGAGCAAAGCCCAAAACCAGAATATGTTTGGAATGGCCTTTTTTGGCTTGTGAAATCTGTTCTGCTTTGGGTGCTCTCCTCTACCGCAGGGGGGGCCCAAACTTTTTTCAAAGAGGGCCAGATTTGATGAAGTGAACATGCATGAGGGCCAACCAAAGTTGTTGAGTCACGGGGGCCGGATTAAATCGACCAACAAACCAGATTGGGCCCCCAAAACGGACTTTGCACATTCCTGCTCAAATTAAGTGTTACAGGTTAGCCTCTTTTATGACGTTGCTTTCTTAATTTTATGGATCTGCTATTATTTTTTTGCTATTCGTTGTGAACTGCCTTGAGTGAAAAAGGTGGGGTTTCAAATGGTTGCAATAAATGGGGGGGGGGGTGTGCAATGATTTTGCTCACTCCCTTCCCCAAGTGCACAATTTGCTGAGAAACCTTTTCAGCCATTCCTTCTCAAATCCCTCCTTTTCCCCCAATGCAGTTTTTCTGTGCACACACTATAAGCATAGCACATTTCAGTTTCAAATATTCTGATTATTTCTACTGGTAGTTAAGTATTTTTATTTATTGACTTGATTTGGGGTGGGCCAGCTGCCACCCCCCCCATCTCCCTGCAGTCCCCAGCAGCTAGCATTCAGGGACTTATTGTCTCCAACCGTGGATGCAGAATCTAGGTAACCCAGGATTAATAGCTGCAGATGTGAGGATGTTCTGCACAAACCTCGGCTGTGTACACACCATATACCGTATTTTTCGCTCTATAAGACGCACCAGACCACAAGACGCACCTAGTTTTTGGAGGAGGAAAACAAGCAAAAAAAATATTCTGAATCTCAGAACCAGAACAAGAGGGATCGCTGCGCAGCGAAAGCAGCGATCCCTCTTGCTGTTCTGGCTTCTGGGATAGCTGAGCAGCCTGCATTCACTCCATAAGATGCACACACATTTCCCCTTACTTTTTAGGAGGGAAAAAGAGAGTCTTATAGAGCAAAAAATACGGTACTTAAAGTACCCCATGCACTGACCCTTCACACTGATTTTGGTCACATCCACGCCGTATATCTAAAGCATGTGGCTTCCCCCCAATAATTCTGGGAGCTGTAGTTCACCCTTCACAGAGCTTCTGTTCCCAGCACCCTTAAACTACAGTTTCCGGGATTCTTTCGGCATACGCTTCAAATGTCCGAGGTTTGTGCAGCCCCATTCGCAGTCCAGAGAAGCTGGGCAAGGAAATCCTATTTGCTTGCCCGCGTGAGCTTCCCAGTGGATCGGGCCCACAGTGGAGCACGTGCGTCATGTGGGGTAAGCCGTGCCAATTGGGTGTCTTGATTTAAGTGACAGAGGGAAGGGAAGAGGTTATCCAAGCCAACATTATGCCATCGATGATGGCGCCAAAAAATGTCCTGGCAGTGGGAGAGGCCGGGAGTTGGAAGAAAGTTATTGGCTGGCAGCCAGAGGTTGGGTGGGGAAGCCAGGGTGAGTTCAGGGACAGCAGAACGGTCTCTGCGGGAAGGGAAATATTCAGAATATTGAAGCCAAGGGCTTTTGGTTCTTCGACATGAGTACAATTCCCTTGCAAATCCTTTTACCTTAGGCTACAAAAACCAAAGCTCCGGTAAAAGCAGGCATGTCCAAAGTCCATTTCGGAGGCCTAATCCGTGTTTATTTCCTGGGGTAAAATGCAAAAAAAACCTCAACAACTTCAATCCAATAAAAAGCTCAACTTATGGCCGGCCCTTTATTCGGCCCTCGCGCATGTTCGCTTCAGAAAATCTGGCCCTCTTTGAAAAAAGTTTGGACCCCTCTGAAAGGGATGCTTTCTAAGGAATTATTTTTTTTAAAGGAAACAAACATTCCTTCCTTACATAAAAACCAACAACAACGAAACCAAGTCAAGTATTGCATTTGTTTGTTTTTAAATGAACAATGGGATTTGGCACCCTGAGTTGTAATGGTGAACTCACGTAATGGTGAACCCCAAGGGGGGTTAGGCAAATTCGTGGATGATAGCTTTATTTTTTTAAAAAAAATACTTTATTAAATTTCCAAAAACAAAGTCAAATAAAACATAAACTCTTACATCCAGCATCTTAATGTTTTCTTATTTACCCTGCGCTTTGTCGCGCTCGGACTTTCTTCCTTCCCTGCTTCGCCTTTCACAAATTAACATCCACTCTTACAGATTCTTATTTACACTCCATCCACATCACAAGACTTAGGTAAACCCTGCTACAGTTTTTAAGCTTCTACAATTATTCCATATATACACAACAAATTTACTCCACTCCTCTTCAAAATTTGTTACTTTTTGGTAACTAATCTTATAAGTCATTTTCACCAACTCAACATATTCAAACATTTTCATCTGCCACTCCATTAACGTTAGGATCTCCTGGGTTTTCCATTTCTGGGCCATGAGAATCCTAGCGGCAGTCGTAGCATACATTAATAACTTAGAATCCTTTTTTCTTACTTCATCTCCTATTATCCCTAGCAAGAAAGCCTCTGGTTTCTTTGGGAATGTATATTTAAACAGTTTTTTCATTTCGTTATATATCCTGCCCCAATTTTTTTTTTCATTTTTTCGCATGTCCACCACATGTGGAAAAGTTCACCATCTTTTAATTTACATTTCCAGCAGGTTTTGTTGCTCACTCTATACATTTTTGCTAATTTAACCGGGGTAATATACCACCGGTACATCATTTTCTTTACATTTTCTTTTAAGGTAGAGCACGCTGTAAACCTCATACCTTCATTCCATAGTTCCATAGCGGAAGATAGCTTTCAATGGCTACTAGTGAAGATAATAATAATAATAATAATAATAATAATAATAATACTTTTTATTTATACCTCGCCCTCCCCAGCCAAGGCCAGGCTCAGAGCGGCTTACAAGCAATCATAAAAACAAGTTGAATGATTACAACTTAAAAACAAAATTAAAATACAACATTAAAATATTGAAACATTAAAATATTAAAATGTAGCCTCATCGCAGGAGGAGAAGGAAAGGAAAAAAGAAAGAGGGAGGGAGGGAATCAAATTGGCTCCAAGCCAAAGGCCAGGTGGAACAACTCTGTCTTATAGGCCCTGCGGAAAGAAATCAGATCCTGCAGGGCCCTGGTCTCATGAGGCAGAGCGTTCCACCAGGCGGGAGCCAGTGTTGAAAAGGCCCTGGCTCTGGTTGAAGCTAATGTAACTTCCTTAGGGCCTGGGACCTCTAGGGTGTTGCTATTTATGGACCTTGAGGCTCTCCGTGGGGCATACCGGGAGAGGCGGTCCCGTAGGTACGAGGGTCCTAGGCCGTGAAGGGCTTTAAAGGTCAAAGCCAGCACCTTAAATCTGACCCTGTACTCCACCGGGAGCCAGTGCAGCTGGAAAAGCACTGGGTGAATATGCTCCCATGGCAGAGACCCCGTGAGGAGCCTCGCTGCAGCATTCTGCACCCGCTGGAGTTTCTGGGACAGCTTCAAGGGCAGCCCCACGTAGAGCGAATTACAGTAGTCAAGCCTGGAGATGACCGTCGCATGGATCACTGTGGCTTCCCAGATCGGGCAGAATGCTTCAGGACACCAGCTGCATGGAAGAGTGTGATTGTTCTCATGTCCTGCTGGTGTGGTCTTCCCAAAAAGTCCCTTAGAATCAAAGAGTTGGAAGGGACCTTGAGGATTATCAAGTCCAACCCTTCTGCAATGGAGGAATATGCAGCTGTCCCTTATGGGGATCAAACCTGCAACCTTGGTGTTGTCAGCACCACGCTCTAACCCAGGCTTCCTCAACCTCTGCCCTCCAGGTGTTTTGAGACTACAATTCCCAGCATCCCTGACCACTGGTCCTGGTAGCTAGGGATCATGGGAGTTGTAGGCCAGAAAGGGCCGAGGTGGAGGAAGCCTTCTCTAACCAACTGAGCTGTCCACTTGGTCTGATTGGTCAGTGGAGCAGATGGGCCTTTGGCTGCCTGATCCACCAATGCGTGACGTGCAAGGATTAGAGTCAGTGTGATTATCGCCAAAGTTCTGCAATCTGATTTCCAGAAATCCTACCCTCTTTGATGTTGTTGTTGTTTAGTCGTTTAGTTGTGTCCGACTCTTCGTGACCCCATGGACCAGAGCACGCCAGGCACTCCTGTCTTCCACTGCCTCCCGCAGTTTGGTCACACTCATGCTGGTAGCTTCGAGAACACGGTCCAACCATCTCGTCCTCTCTCGTCCCCTTCTCCTTGTGCCCTCCATCTTTCCCAACATCAGGGTCTTTTCCAGGGAGTCTTCTCTTCTCATGAGGTGGCCAGAGTATTGGAGCCTCAGCTTCAGGATCTGTCCTTCCAGTGAGCACTCAGGGCTGATTTCCTTCAGAATTGAGAGGTTTGATCTTCTTGCAGTCCATGGGACTCTCAAGAGTCTCCTCCAGCACCATAATTCAAAAGCATCAATTCTTTAGCGATCAGCCTTCTTTATGGTCCAGCTCTTACTTCCATACATCACTACTGGGAAAACCATAGCTTTACCCAACGCTAAAACTGAAAACAAGGCAGCTGGGGCTTCTGTTTCCTGTTTCCTCCTTGTCACCTCGGCTACCTGATCTGCAGCACACTTGAATTCTTGTTTGTTATGACAGGCAAACGAGGACAATAGGCAAAAGGAAGATGAAGAGGGAGAGGAGAACGGCTGTGTTGCCTTGCTTCCTGATTCACAGCACATCCAGCCTTCCCCTATTTTAAAGTGGATTTGGAGCTCTTGCACAAGAAAGCTGCCCCCAAAAGATCAGAGCTTTTGCAATAAAGGGACAGGGAATATTCAGTGGAAATAGGATTTGCTTTGATGCAACGTCATCTAACCTCCCTCAAATTTTTCAGAATGACTGCTTATTAAGCGTCCAATGTTATCTCCTTTCCCTGCTGACAAATCAGGATGAATGCTCAGTAAACCATCTGAAGTGGCTTCAGATACAGCGGTACCTTGGTTCTCAAACTCAATCCGTTCCGGAAGTCTGTTCCAAAACCAAAGCGTTCCAAAACCAAGGCACGCTTTCCCATAGAAAGTAATGTAAATGGATAAATCGGTTCCAGACTTTTAAAAACAACCCCTAAAACAGCAGTTTAACATGAATTTTACTATCTAACGAGACCAGTGATCCATAAAATGAAAGCGATAAACATTGTACTCCAGTCACACAATCAATCAATCAATCAGTAGCTGAACTGGGTTCCAGACAGTCACAAAAACAAAACAAAAACAGCTGCGAAAAGAAAAATAAATAGCAAAAACAGACAGACCTCAGCATAACGGAAGTGTGGCACTCAAATCGGAAGCATAACACTCAAAACGGAGCACGTTCAGCTTCCAAAAAAAGTTCGCAAACCGGAACACTTACTTCCGAATTTGCAGTGTTTGGGTTCCAAGTTGTTTGAGTCCCAAGGCGTTTGAGAACCAAGGGACCACTGTATAAAGGTGGAGACATCTGGCGCCCTTGATATTTTCTTATAGGAGCAACCTAGGATTTATTTATTTATTTTACTATTTTTGGTTGAGGAGGAGGATGTGGCAGAACGGACTGCACCACTTCAGTCTACAGGTGAATTTCCCCCTTTTGTCCAACGTAAACAAAGAAAAAGAAATCT
Organism: Podarcis vaucheri; assembly: GCF_965113315.1. Classification (NCBI taxonomy): domain Eukaryota; kingdom Metazoa; phylum Chordata; class Lepidosauria; order Squamata; family Lacertidae; genus Podarcis; species Podarcis vaucheri. The sequence continues at coordinate 132,398,429 of NC_138759.1, forward strand.
CTTTGCAAGAGAAAACTAGCACATCAGCTCTGTGCCACCTGTGCTAGCATTCTACCCGCAGGGAACTTTTAACGTAGGGAAGCCTTTAAAGAGGTGAACCTCTAGGTACAGTCTAAAACGACATGGTTCATGCAAATCTCTGATCTGCAGAGAATATTGGGGTGTGCATTGACAATAGGCATCCGCACTTGTGGCCCTCAGAATGTCACCTCATTCTCTACCGTATGCGGTCTAGGACCCTCGTACTTACGGGACCGCCTCTCCTGGTATGCCCCGCAGAGGACCCTAAGGTCCATGAATAATTATGGCTTAAAGGTCCCGGGCCCTAAGGAAGCCGGACTATCCTCCACCAGGGCCAGGGCCTTTTCAGTGATGGCTCCGACCTGGTGGAATGCTCTGTCCCACGAGACTAGGGCCCTGCAGGACTTGATCTCCTTCCACAGGGCCTGTAAGAAAGAGCTATTCCGTCTGGCCTTTAATTAGCCTGTTCCTCTATTCCTTTTTCCCGTTCCTCTTCTATGAAGAAACCCTTTCTGGGATCCCACATTTAAATCCTTCCCTAGTCTCCTTGCTGGCCGTAGTAGGACCAACTTGTGTGCTGACTGGGGTGGTGTTTTTTTCCTTCCTCCCGCCCCAAATGACCCCTGAATTTTTGAATTTTATTGATATTGATGCTACATTTTATATTGTATTTTATGCTGTTTTATGCGGTTTTTAAGTCGCATCTTAATGTTTTATATTTGCTGTTAGCCGCCCTGAGCCGGGAAAGTAAGAGGTAAAGGGACCCCTGACCATTAGGTCCAGTCGTGACCGACTCTGGGGTTGCGGCGCTCATCTCGAGGGAGCCGGCGTACAGCTTCCGGGTCATGTGGCTGGCATGACTAAGCTGCTTCTGGCAAACCAGAGCAGCACACAGAAATGCCGTTTACCTTCCCGCCGGAGCGGTACCTATTTATCTACTTGCACTTTGACATGCTTTCAAACTGCTAGGTTGGCAGGAGCAGGGACTGAGCAATGGGAGCTCACCCTGTCACGGGGATTCGAACCACCAACCTTCTGATCAGCAAGATCTAGGCTCTGTGGTTTAACCCACAGCGCCACCCACATCCCTTCTGGGCCGGGTAGGGTGGGGTATAAAAAAAAATTATTATTATTAAAATTATCAAAGCATGTGTTGACTGGACCTTACAAAGCTCTCTTGCCCGAAAGAGAAGAAAGTGTGAGCATGAGAACAGAAGACAAAGCAATAGGGTGAAAAGGAGCAGGAAGAAGGGGGACGAGAGAGCACACTTAGAGCTGTTTAATTGTCTTGAGCCAAAGCCCTACCTTACACTTGGAGGTCACCCCCGAGTCCAAAAGGAAATGGAAATTCTGGATTCGGCTCAGCAGGAGCGCTTTCCTACCACTTTCTTCTTTCAGATGATACTGGAGACAGAAGGGAAATAACTGCCGTGTTAATCTGCAGCGGCAGGGAATCTGGATGGAAACACTTGCTTAGCAATTTACAAAGCTGTGCAAGCACATCCCAGCCCCAAGGATGAGTGTGGGTCAGCGCTGGTGTGGAAGAGGAAACCGCGAGGCAGGCAGACTATTCGACGTTGCATCCTTTTACATAATTAGGGCTGGGAGGTAGAGGTCTCCCAAGAGGTATGGGAAGGAACCGGAGAAGTTTGTCCCCTCCCACCCCGCATCCAGCAATATAGAAGCCTAACAAAACATGACATTCGGTAAGGTTCAGTGGCTGTGCCCCCTATTGCTGTCCAAAGGTAATAAGCACTAAGGCTTGCTTCTGTCAACAGATGTGAGCAACCGTCTGAACACCGAAAGCCAGGGAGAAACGATCAAGCATAGCTTTCTGTTAATAAGCCTCTTTTCTACATGCAGTGGAATAACATTTCATCGTATGAGCCTCTACAGTGGTACCTCGGGTTAAGTACTTAATTTGTTCCGGAGGTCCGTTCTTAACCTGAAACTGTTCTTAACCTGAAGCACCACTTTAGCTAATGGGGCCTCCTGCTGCTGCTGCGCCACTGAAGCACAATTTCTGTTTTCATCCTGAAGCAAAGTTCTTAACCTGAAGCACTATTTCTGGGTTAGTGGAGTTTGTAACCTGAAGCGTATGTGACCCGAGGTACCACTGTATTTGCAATCTGACATGTATGCCCCTAGATCAGGGGTCAGCAAACTTTTTCAGCAGGGGGCCAGCCCACTGTATCTCTGACCTTGTGGGGGGCCAGACTATTTTTTTTTGGGGGGGGGAGAAATTATACAAATTTCTATGCCCCACAAATAACCCAGAGGTGCATTTTAAATAAAAGCACACATTCTACTCATGTAAAAACATGCTGATTCCAAGACCGTCCACGGGCCAGATTTAGAAGGCGATTGGGCCGGATCTGGCCTCCGGGCCTACCCATGCCCTAGATCATCTTCCATTTGTGAGGGCTATTATGCCCAGCCCTGCTCCCAAAGTACAGTGGTACCTCAGGTTACATACGCTTCAAGGTTGCATACGCCTCAAGTTACAGACTCCGCTAACCCAGAAATAGTACCTCTGGGTACTTTGCTTCAGGATGAGAACAGAAATCACGTGGTGGCGGCATGGCGGCAGGCCCCATTAGCTAAAGTGGTGCTTCAGGTTAAGAACAGTTTCAGGTTAAGAACAGACCTCCGGATCGAATTAAGTACGAAACCAGAGGTACCACTGTAACTGCTTTAGCCCAACATGATCACTCTTTTTTGCACAATAATAATAATTTTATTATTTATATGATGCCCATCTGACTGGATTTCCCCAGCCACTCCGGACAGCTTCCAACATAATACTAAAACACAAAAAACCCCTCAAACATTAAAAACCATTGTCGTTTACCAACCGAAGAAAGAGGATCGGCGATTAAAGCCAAAAATAAATATATAGTTGCCCAGTTGCAAAAACAAACCAGGCTTCACGTGCAAAAAATAATAATCAAGGAGAAAGAGAGCCAACCCAACTTCACAGTGTAAAGTGTCCCATAATCTGGGGCAACCTCTGTCTTCCAACCCAAGAATGCTTCAACCCTTGATGGGACACAGAGAAGGACTTCTCATTCTGATCTTAGGGAATGGACAGCATAGTATCGGAGGAGGCAATCACCAATCTATCCTGGACTTGAGCTGTTAAGTTGTGGGTGAACATATCAGACGACACAGCGATTCTTCAAACAGCTCTTGTTTATTCACCGGCCAGAACAGAACTGAACTGAAGGGTTCAGCCAGCCTGCTTATATAGAGCTCCACTAGAATGCAATAGTAACCATTTTCTGTAACTATCCAATCATTGAACGTCACTTTCGATCCCTTATTTGCATATGTGGACCTGAACTATCTAGAGTATCCCCCTGCTGGCCCAGGGTGAGAACTTCAGTACATAACATGAGCCATTTAGAGTCTGAAAGGTAGTCATCAACACTTTATAGAGTTTTCAAAGTGATCATCTATTTGCCCAGAAGCAAACAGGGAGGTAGCCACCAACACATCCTTGCAGCTGCATTTAGTATCTCCATCGGGCTCCTGGCCACAGCTGCCACCCGGTCATCCAAGTGCAAAACCAAGTCCAGGAGCAGAAGAATCCAGTTCTTCAAGGGGAGTTGCTAACTCAGAGCCCGTCTCCTTCCTGACCAGGAGCACCTGCCTTGACATACTTGACTGTAGTCATGGCTCTCCAGGTATTGTTGGCCTCTGGATCTTCCAAAACATTCATCTCTTCGCAAATGATGAAGAATATCCTCCACAACTTGCTCACCTACATATGCAGTTCTCCCGAATGAAAGGAACGCTCCTTGATGGTTTTTCCTGAAACCAGAGGGCATCCTTGAAACGGAAGACGGGTCTGTGCTCTCCTAACGAAATACTTCCGTTCCAATAGCTTTCATAGCCAAGGTTGTGTTTCACCAAATGTATCAGGAAGCTGCCCACACATCGCTTCACATAAACAGAAGAGGAGCATTTCCAGGAGGTCACTGTTTTCGGGTGTGATGCAATCACAGGCCAGCAAATTCAGGTTGCACAACTAAAGTAGACTTGGAACTTTTGTGTGACAAACCTGCTCCTCCGTCCCCAAATAATACAGACCTTTTGCCATAAGGAATGGCCAAGTGTGAAATAGCATTTGCTTGATGCACCTCCTCACAAGTAATTCAGAATAAATAAATAAATAAAGTTGTTGAATCTCCCAGAACAGGGGCGCCCTCTCTCCCTCAGAATTGTGGGTGCCTATCACCATAATACAGATGTGCAACATCACATGCACACGGTTGCACGTAGTGAGTGTGGTGTCACATACTCGATGTGTAGGTGTGCGTGTGTGAGGCAGATGAAGATGATGGAATTTATGGAGCTGGCTGATCTCACCGGGAGCATCTGCGACCAGAAAGAAGAGGACTACCAAGAAGACTGGAAGAAATTTAAAGACTGTTTGAACAAATATTCTAATATTAAAGAAATGTAACCACTTGAAAGAACCAATCAGGCCTAGGATTAAATTAGACTTAAATATATAAATAAGAAAATGTACTATAAGAAAGGTAAAGAAATTGGAATACGACTGTAATATTGTTTTATGAAATAATGATATTGGAAACTGCTACATTCAAATTAAGAGGAAATTCAGATGGAGGAGATTAGACGAAGTCAACTAAAATGTTTATGAAAATGGATTTTAATTAATTAATTGAGTTTCTTTTTTCTGTTTAGGTATTTTAAGTTTGTTATTCTTTTTTCTTCTTTTTCACTTGTCTATTGTGTTGTTGCATATTTTCTTTTTTGTTATGTCTGTTGAAAATTAATAAATATTATTGTCAAAAAAAGAAAAGAAAAAGGTGTGCGCATGTGATGTCGAATGCCTGCATTGCTGCTCTTCTTCCCCAACTCTGCAGGCAGCGAGGCACCATTTTCTGCAGGGAGGGGCTCGGGCTCGGAGGCAGAGAGATTCTGCCTCCACGTCTGAGGCCCCCCCCCCCCGGACAGGGTGCCTCACTGGCTGGCTGCGGAGGACAGAGCTGAACTTTCTCGGAGGCAGCATTGCAGTGGCTGCCTGCCTGCCTGCTGTGCTCATTGACTTTGTGGGTGCCCCCGTCCCCACAATTATATGATTCTGGGTGCCCAAGCATCCACAGCCCCCTGGAGTTGGCTCCTATGTTCCTGAAAAAATTAATCAGGATAAATGTTCTATGAACAGATAGCCTGAAAGCAAACCAGGCTATAGAAAGACATCTTTAGGTCTGCTTTGAAATTATACTTTGGCTACTGCCTGCTTAAAGGTAAAGGTAAAGGGACCCCTGACAGTGGCGTAGCGTGGGGGGTGCAGGGGGGGGCCGGCCGCACCGGGCGCAACATCTGGGGATTAGGATTAGGGGGCGCAAGTTCACGGGTTAGGGGGCGCAAATCCACGGGTTAGGGGGCGCAAATCCACGGGTTAGGGGGCGCAAATCCACGGGTTAGGGGGTGCAAATCCACGGGTTAGGGGACGCAAATCCACAGGTTAGGGGGCGCAAATTACTTGCCTTGCCCCGGGTGCTGACAACCCATGCTACGCCACTGACCCCTGACCATTAGGTCCAGTCGCGGACGACTCTGGGGTTGTGGCGCTCATCTTGCTTTATTGGCCGAGGGATCCGGCATACAGCTTCCAGGTCATGTAGCCAGCATGACTAAGCCGCTTCTGGCAAACCAGAGCAGCGCATGGAAACACCGTTTACCTAACCGCCAGAGCAGTACCTATTTATCTACTTGCACTCTGACGTGCTTTCGAACTGCTAGGTTGGCAGGAGCAGGGACCGAGCAACGGGAGCTCACCCCGTCGCGGGGATTCGAACCGCCGACCTTCTGATCGGCAAGCCCTAGGCTCTGTGGTTTAACCCACAGCGCCACCCGCGTCCCACTGCCTGCTTAAAGGCACTGAAATAGACTTGAGGAAACCCATTAGGCTTTCAGTCATGTTATCAAATAACATCTTTCAATGAACGATATAAAGCAGGGGTGTCCAAACTTTTTTCAAAGATGAAGTAAACATGTGTGAGGGCCGACCAAAGCTGTTGAGCTTCTTTTAAGGATTTTACAATTTAGCAATCCCAGGAATTTGAGGGATTAGGCCCCCAAAACAGACTTTGGACTTGCCTGAAGTTTTGCTCCTGGAGGAAATAGCGCCTGGCTTAGACACTCTCCTAACTCTACCTCTCTACCTCTCTTTCAAATCAGAACCAGTGAAGGCAGTGAAGGTTCTGTGTGAGTGCCTGGAGGCGGTTGGAGGATGGATGGCGGCTAATGGATTGAGGTTGAATCCTGACAAGACAGAAGTACTGTTTTGGGGGGACAGGGGGCGGGCTGGTGTGGAGGACTCCCTGGTCCTGAATACGGTAACTGCCCCTGAAGGACCAGGTGCGTAGCCTGGGAGTCATTTTGGACTCACAGCTGTCCATGAAGGCGCAGGTCAATTCTGTATCCAGGGCAGCTGTCTACCAACTCCACCTGGTACGCAGGCTGAGACCCTACCTGCCCGTGGACTGTCTCGCCAGAGTGGTGCATGCTCTAGTTATCTCCCGCTTGGACTACTGCAATGCACTCTACGTGGGGCTACCTTTGAAGGTGACTCGGAAACTACAGCTAATCCAGAATGCGGCAGCTAGACTGGTGACTGGGAGCGGCCGCCGAGACCACATAACACCGGTCTTGAAAGACCTACATTGGCTCCCAGTACGTTTCTGAGCACAATTCAAAGTGTTGGTGCTAACCTTTAAAGCCCTAAACGGCCTCGGCCCAGTATACCTGAAGGAGCGTCTCCACCCCCATCGTTCTGCCCGGACGCTGAGGTCCAGCGCCGAGGGCCTTCTGGCGGTTCCCTCATTGCGAGAAGCAAAGCTACAGGGAACCAGGCAGAGGGCCTTCTCGGTAGTGGCGCCCGCCCTGTGGAACGCCCTCCCATCAGATGTCAAAGACATTCAGAAGACATCTTAAGGCAGCCCTGTTCAGGGAAGTTTTTAATGTATGATATTTTAGTGTTTTTTGGTTTCTATGGAAGCCGCCCAGAGTGGCTGGGGAAACCCAGCCAGATGGGCGGGGTACAAATAATAAATTATTAATTATTATTATTATTATTATTATTAACTCTCTCTAGCCATTAAGGACCCACAGAGGCACCCCGTCATAGAGAACCACAGGAATACTTTTAGGACTACCCAGTACTGGCTCTGTTGCCCTATTTCTGTATGGCAAGCTCACAGTCATTTGTCTTGCCCTGTGTTTGAAGTGACCATGCACAGAAACAATCTCAGTTCTAAAAGGCAGCCCAGATGCTCTTTCCTGGGTTTCAGCTAAGGCACGCAGCACAAGCAAGGTAGTGCAAACATACCTGCTTGCAGCGCTGAGGTCACGGCAGGGCAAATTTTTATAGGTCTTCGGCAGGTCCAGAAGCAGCTGCTTGAACAGCAAAGGAACAGCTGTTTCTAGTCCACCAAGATTGGTCTTTCTGGAGGAAACTCTTCTTTCTACTGTGGCATAGGAGGCATGTGGGTGGGGTTAGGGCGGGTGTTGGAATGCTATAGAACACCATCAATTATGGACAGGCCAAAATAGCTCCCAAGAGACTTGTTCAGATGGTGTAAATTATTATAGCATCGCAGCTGTTCCTAAACCTGCGCACAGAGCCAGGCTGCATTTGGACGGCTTGCTGTGTAATTCGGGGGTTGTCAACCTGGCACTGTGGGTGTCATGGCACCTGTGAAGGCCTTTGCAGGTGTCCCAGGGTCTAAGCTTTCATTTAAAATAAAATGTAAGGCTCTTGGCCGCCTAGGAAGAAAGTTACAAAGCAAACTGTGCAGGCACCCTTCGAAGCAATCCAAGAGAAATGAGCCAGCCCTGGCTGTTCACTCCTGTTGGGGTGTTTAGCCAATGAGTGAAATCAGAGTTATGATTGACAAGTGAATTGTTTGGACAGATTGCAATAGGGATCCCAGGGGTCCCAAAACTCTTTTCTTACCCCCTGACCTTAAGCGCACTTTTCCTGCTAGTCTCCATAGTTTGCCCTTCTGTTTCTTCCTAGCAACTGGGCTCCATCTCTCCTATGGTAGACTCATCTGTGACTAGATACTCCCTAGAAGTTACAGTGGTACCTCAGGTTACATACGCTTCAGGGTACATATGCTTCAGGTTACAGACTCTGCTAACCCAGAAATAGTGCTTCAGCTGAAGAACTTTGCTTCAGGATGAGAACAGAAATCGTGCTCCGGCGGTGCGGCAGCAGCAGGAGGCCCCATTAGCTAAAGTGGTGCTTCAGGTTAAGAACAGCTTCAGGTTAAGAACGGACCTCTGGAACAAATTAAGTACTTAACCCGAGGTGCCACTGTATTTTCTGCAAATACTACTACTGTACAGTAGTTGCAGGTTGATGTTTAAGATTTGCAAAAAATTCTTAGTAATGTCCCCAGTTGTGCAGGAGCTGATGCCCAGGCCCTCATCAAGTACTCACTGTATAGCATAACTGTCAACGTTTCCTTTTTTAAAGGGAAATTCCCTTATTTTGAATAGGATTCCTTGCAAGAAAAGGGGAAAGTTGACAGCTATGCTGTATAGATAACTTACACTTATCTATTTCAGAAGTAAGTCTCTTTGTGTTTAATGGGGCTCACTCCCAGGTAAGCAGGCACTTTGGTTTAGGAGTGGCACTGGGGAAAACAAGACTCTTGTGCCTTTATCTTTGCCATCGGGACCAGCAACACACTGCTGCCTTCCTATTTATTTATTTAGTCATTGTATTTATATCTCACCTTTTGCTCCAAGGAGTTCAAGGTGGCCTACATGGGTCACAACATGGGTCTCCCTCTCTTCACAACATCCCTGCCAGGTAAGTTAAGCTGAGAGGCAATGACTGGTCCACTGGTCATCCAGCAAGGTTTGTGGCTGAGTGAAGATTTGAACCCTGGTCTCCCAGGTCCTAGCCCAGCACTCTAACCACTATACCACACTGGGGAATCAGCTATACAGCTGCAAATAAAATGTTTTAGGTGTGTTGTAAAGTGCAATATACAAATCTGACACTAGATGGCAACAGTGAGCTATGGAAATTTCAATGTATTTTTCAAAACTTTTTTTTTTTTTTAAAGCATTTTCACAGCTTTTTAAAATATGTGTGAAGATTCCACCTGGGTCTCTTGGCAAGTGTGAGGTTGTCCAGGGGCAGAAAGTGGAAATTCAGCAATGATTATATTCTTCCTGTGTTATGTCATGCCACCCCCACCCCTGGGCAGTAATTTTGTGGCTGGTGCCCTCAGCGCTCACTCAGAATTTGAAATGTGCCCCCAGAACATCCTCTCCTTGGAAATACACTAGGCACTCGCCCTTGTGACATTTCAGTACCAGGCTAAGATAAGACCTATGATTTTGCCCTACGTTCTTCTGGGATGCAAGTCAAACTCCTCGGTTTTGTGCTGTAATTTTAAAATTATAATTTTCACCTGCTCTTATTTGTTTTGTTGGGAGTATTGTTGTTGTTTTACATACTGTAACCCACTCTGAGATTTTGAATGCAGGGCAGGCTAAAAATATTCTGGAACAAATAAATGAATAGTTTGAGGAAAGAACAATTAGACTCTTTGTTGCCCGAAGCCACAGGACGAAGCAATCTTGGTAACACTAAGCAGGTCTGGTCAGATATGAGGAACCCTTGTCCACAAACACCTATAGTTTCATGGAAGAATGGCAGGATGCTCATTGATATGCCAAGAACTTTCTTCCAACTCCCGGCCTCTCCCACTGCCAGGACATTTTTTGGCGCCATCATTGATGGCATAATGTTGGCTTGGATAACCTCTTCCCTTCCCTCTGTCACTTAAATCAAGACACCCAATTGGCACGGCTTACCCCACATGACGCACGTGCTCCACTGTGGGCCCGATCCACTGGGAAGCTCACGCGGGCAAGCAAATAGGATTTCCTTGCCCAGCTTCTCTGGACTGTGGATGGGGCTGCACAAACCTCTGACATTTGTTTTTTTGTTTTTGTTTTTTTTTAATATTTAAATTTTATTAAGAGAAAATACATAGTTTACATTATGTTACAAATATATACATACCAAAAAATCCATCAAAAAGCCAAAGAGTAAAAAAGAAAGGAAAATAAAAGAAAAAGGGAAACAAGGAAAAAGGAAAAAGACAAAAGACGCATATACAATTACAAATAACAGAACTTCCGTCCAACTCGGTCTTGGAGTTACCAATTCTTATATTACTTCTGCAGTATTCATAAAACAGTTATACATCGATGATTTTAACTATCGTCTACTGATAAATTATTTATTCCCTGGGTATTTTCAAAATAAATTAAAAATTTGTTCCATTCGTCTTTGTATTTACTTGTGTTATTTTGTCTTATTTTTTGTGTTAATCTCGCTAGTTCAATATATTGATATAACTTCAATTGCCACTCTCCCACCGTCGGTAAATCAGAGGTTTTCCATTTTTGTGCTATTTGGATCCTCGCCGCAGCCAGGGCATATTGGAAAAAAGTTTGGTCTATTTTCTTTATTTCTTTACCGATCAGCCCTAAGAGAAACAACTCTGGGGTTTTAGGGAGGTTATACTTCAAAAAATTTTTCATTTCGTCATGAATTTGCTTCCAGAATTCTTTTATTACATCACAGGTCCACCATATGTGGAAGAAGGTCCCAACCTTGTCTCTACATCTCCAGCAGGTGTTATCAACAGTTTTATACATTTTTCCCAGCTTTGCTGGGGTCAAGTACCAGCGGTACACCATTTTCTCTAAATTTTCCCGCAGGGCTACGCAAGCTGTAAATTTTACGCCTTTCGTCCAGAGTGTTTGCCATTTGTTATAATCTATGTTATGACCGAGGTCTTTCTCCCATTTTACCATAACCCCCTTCACCCGATCTTCCTTGGTGTCCCATTCCAATAATTGTTTATACATTTTTGAAAGGAGTTTATCATTACTTTCCAGAATTTCAACCTGAAACCTCGATTTTTTTTCATTCATACCCAATCTCTTATGCTCACCCCATAAAGCGTTAATCTGATGAAAGTGGAGCCATTCTTTTATTTTGTCTTTCAGTTCCTCATAAGGCTTCACCCTCCATCCTATTTCTGTCTTTTCTAAAAGATCCTCATACGTGCATCTTTCGTCCGCCATATTTATTTTTTTTATTTTAATGATGTTGGTTGGGGAGAGCCACCAGGGGAAGCCTTTCTCAATCAGTTTTTTATATCTCTTCCACACTTCCAATAATGGGCCTCTGATTATATGATTAGAAAATCCTCTGTGGACCTCCCCTTTCTCTTGCCATAGGTAGGCATGCCACCCGAATCTAATATTAAAACCCTCTAAATCTAAGAGGTCTGTATTTCTGAGGGTGGCCCACTCCTTTATCCAACAAATACAGGCTGCTTCATAGTACAGCCTAATATTCGGGACTGCGAATCCGCACCTTTCTCTTAAGTCTGTTAGATATTTCAACTTTACTCTAGCCCTCTTCCCCTGCCAAATAAACTTGGTCAGGGTTTTTTGCCAGTTCTTAAGGAGGGAGATGCCTTTAATTATCGGAATGTTTTGAAAGAGGAATAATAATCTCGGGAGGATGCACATCTTGATGGCAGACATCCTCCCTGTCCATGAGAGTTTTAATCTGTGCCAGGTATCTAAGTCCTTTTTAATATCCTGCCACACCTTACTATAATTGTCCTCAACCAGGTTTATATTTTTAGGTGAGAGCCAGATTCCCAGATATTTTACTTTATTCACAGTTTTAATGCCAATCTTTTCCTCCAGTTGAATTTTCTCCTGTTCAGTCATATTCTTTGTTAGGATTTTTGTTTTCTTCCTGTTTAGTCTGAAACCGGACAGCCTACCAAAATCCTCCAAGAGTTCAACCACTCTGCTTGCACTATCCACTGGGTTCTCCACAGACAGAACCAGGTCGTCAGCATAGGCCTTCAGCTTAAATTCTTTCTTCCCAATTTTTATCCCCCTCACATTCACTGCCTCCCTTATTCTGTTTGCAATTACTTCTAAAACCATTATAAATAACAGGGGGGACAGTGGGCAGCCCTGCCTTGTGCCCTTCTTGATCTTGAACGGTTTCGTCAGATTGTCATTTATAATCAGCCTAGCCTGTTGTTCTGAGTATATTGCCCTGATACCTTTCATATAAGGACCTTCAATGCCTGCCTTACCCAAACATTGTAATAAAAATTCCCATGAGACATTGTCGAAGGCCTTTTCGGCATCTATGAAGACTAGTGCTGCAGGGACATCTATTCTCATATCTAAGTATTCAATGATGTTTAATATGTGGCGAACATTTTCTTTCTGGTGTCTGTTTGGGAGGAAGCCAACTTGATCTTTGTGTATATATTTCATTAAAAGCTTCTTAAGTCTACCAGCCATAATGTCGGCAAAGATCTTATAATCGTTATTAAGCAAAGAGATTGGCCTGTAATTTTTTATATCTGTTTTTTCTTTCTCTGTTTTTGGAATCAAAGTTATATAAGCCTCCTTCCACGAGGCCAGGATCTTCCCCCCCTGAAAGATGTTATTGATCACGTCTTTTAAAACCGGGGCTAGGTGTTCTCCTAATGTTTTGTAGTATTTTGCGGACAGACCGTCCGGCCCGGGGGCTTTCCCGGTCTTCATTCTGCTAATGGCCTCCTTAATCTCATTTACTGTGATCTCCTTATTCAATTGTATTCTATCCTCTTCTAATATATATTTATTTTCATTTTGTTCCAAATAATTTTTAATCTCTGCACTGTTTTCCCCTCCTTTTTCATATAGCTTTTCAAAGAATTGGGTAAACCTGTTTTCTATTTCCTCTGGATCTTCTATGATATTATCCTCCAGTATTATTTTATTTATCACATTTTGTTTCTTTCTTTTTCTTAGCTGCCAGGCAAGTAACTTCCCCATTTTATTTGCCAACTCAAAATACTTTTGTTTTGTAAATTTAATTTTCCACTCTATCTCCTGATTTAATACTCTGACATTTGAAGCATATGCCGAAAGAATCCCGGAAACTGTAGTTTAAGGGTGCTGGGAACAGAAGCTCTGTGAAGGGTGAACTACAGCTCCCAGAATTCTTGGGGGGAAGCCACGTGCTTTAGATATATGGCATGGATGTGACCAAAATCAGTGTGAAGGGTCAGTGCATGGGGTACTTTAAGTACCGTATTTTTTGCTCTATAAGACTCGCTTTTTCCCTCCTAAAAAGTAAGGGGAAATGTGTGTGCATCTTATGGAGCGAATGCAGGCTGCGTGGCTATCCCAGAAGCCAGAACAGCGAGAGGGATCGCTGCGCAGCGCTCCCTCTTGCTGTTCTAGCTTCTGGCTTAACCCCTCTGTCCCTTCCCCCACCTCCTGGAAAAGCCCCCAAGATCCGCGCTCCCTTTAAAGAGCCGCGTGGAGCGTGTGTGCGGCTCTTGGGGGCTTTTCCCCGAGGAGGGAGAAGGGCAGCCCGTCAGTGACAGGCTGCCCTTCTCCCTTCTTGGGGAAAAGCCCCCAAGAGCCGCATACATGCTCCACGAGGCTCGTGAAAGGGAGCGCTGAGCAGAGCTTGGGATGCAGACAGGCTCTGCTCAGCGTTCCCTTTATTTTATTTTTTCTTGCATTCCCCCTCTAAGAACTAGGTGCGTCTTATGGCGCGAAAAGTATGGTAAATAAAACTGCACATTTGCTAGAAGATTATCGCCTGCAGGAATCCTCTGAGGCAAAGCAAAGCAGAAGCTGTCCAGTTCTGCCTTGCCTCCTCACACAAAATGCCAGGGCAGCAACCACAATGCAAAGATCTGCAGGAGTCCCAAGACAAAATGCTGCAACATGGAGGGCTTCTTGTTCTGGATTCCCTGGCCACTGAGCATGCTCAGTCCTTTGCTGTTTTGCCCCCATTCCTGCTTTAAGGCCCCACCTCCCACCCCCCAAAAAAAGATTTTTGCAGACTTCCAAGTTTCCCTGTTATGTACTGAGTTGAATAGGATCCAAATTGCAGCAGTCTGATTGGTCCTAGAACAATAGGATTCAGAATGCAGCAGTCTGATTGGTCCAAGAACAATGCGGCAGTATGATTGGTTGGCAGGAACCACCCAATCATGCTCCAGATATAAGTGAATCCACAACCTGATTGGCTTACAGTAGAATTCCAGAATTAACCAATCATGTGCAGCCCATTGTGTAAATAATGTATATAAAGCAGATACTTTGAGGGGACTTTCATTCATTCCTCCTCACCACTATGAGCTGAATAAAGAGCATGAAATCACTCTGCGACTCTGAGTTTATTTCACTCCCCAAGCCTACTACCCTCTCCTTCATGGGTGGTGCCATTTTGCTTATATGTGGAGCAAAACTCACAGCCTGAACATTGGAAACAAAGGAGATTATAGCACCCAGTAGTCAAAGCTCTTATCTGGCATTTCGCTCCATGAAAGCATCCCGCAGAACTAGCTGAGATCAGTATTTTCCCCATGCTCAGGTCTACTTCCTGTGTAGCTTGAGAGTCTGCATGTTCTTACAACAGAATGGCTCAGCAAACAGCATCCACCCTAAAGAACAACAACAGTAATCCTACCTGATCTCTCCGTGAGCCATTTGTAGCACAAAAATGTGGAGTGAAAGGCGGGGTATCAAATCCAAACTCTTCTTCTTCTTCTTCCTCAGCATGCTGCTTTCAGTCTAGGTCTTGCTGTCCACAAGGACCTGTGTGGTTACTTGAGACACCTCCTATCTGCACTGTTTTGCCCCTGCACACGCCCCAGGTAACATGAAGAAAGAAGTCGTGGTTGTGATTTGCGAGCTTGGTGTGCGCCTACCTATGAGGTTATTGGCAGGTGTGGCTACACCCCATACGTTGCTGGGACCAGTGACGTAGCGTGGGTTGTCAGCACCCAGGGCAAGGCGAGTAATTTGCGCCCCCTAACCTCTAACCTGCCAGCTTCTTCTTGCTGCTGCCTGGTCTGGTCTGGTGTGGTTCTCTCCCGCGCTCAGCGCTGCGCTGGGCGGCTGCTGCACAGTCCCTCGCTCTCTCTCTGCACCGCACGCCTGGCACCCCCCCCCTCCACAGTGGGCGGCGACCCGGCAGCTCAGATCGGATTCGCACAGCCAGCACTGCAGTGAGAGAGAGTGAGTGAGCCAGGTAGGGGCAGAGAGCTGAGAGTGTGAGCGCGCCGCCCCCCCCCAGATGTTGCGCCCAGTGCGGCTGGCCCCCCCTGCACCCCCCACGCTACACCACTGGCTGGGACCGCCTATAAGCATTTTCCAATGGACAGACTGCAGAGTAATGCAGAATCAATCTGCAACGAACTTTTACGATCAGAATGAAGTCAGATTCTCAAGTCAGTAAGTGCTTTTCTGGGGCAAATATGATGCAAGAGAAGAAAAAGAAGAGTTTGGATTTGATACCCCACTTTATCACTACCCGAAGGAGTCTCAAAGCGGCTAACATTCTCCTTTCCCTTCCTCCCCCACAAAAAAACACTCTCTGAGGTGAGTGGGGCTGAGAGATTTCAGAGAAGTGTGACTGGCCCAAGGTCACCCAGCAGCTGCATGTGGAGGAGCGGGGAATCAAACCCGGTTCCCCAGATTACGAGTCTACCGCTCTTAACCACTACACCACTGTGTAGAATAAAATAATCACACAGTTTCCATTGATTCCAGAATAAAATGTCATGTGTACATGCTATACCTTTAAAGTTTACCTCTCGCAAAGTACAGTGCCCATAATTATTTGAGGGAAGGAATGAGCTGTGAATACAGTGGTACCTCTGGTTACGTACGTAATACGTTCTGGAGGTCCGTTCTTAACCTGAAACTGTTCTTAACCTGAAGCACCACTTTAGCTAATGGGGCCTCCCGCTGCCGCGCTGCGATTTCTGTTCTCATCCTGAAGCAAAGTTCTTAACCCGAAGTACTTTTTCTGGGTTAGCGGAGTTTGTAACCTGAAGCGTATGTAACCCGAGGTACCACCGTAATGCTCAAAGGTATAGTGTGTACACATCCTTCGACTTTTAGACTCAAGGGTTTTGCCATGGCATCTGTGACCCTCCGATGCAAAAAAAGGGGGTCTTGTAGGCCAAAAATACATTGTATTCCTGAACCACATTGAATAGGTCTTTTAAAAAATACAAAAGTACAATAGCAAGTAAATAGCAGGTGGCAAGGAAATGAAAAAGTATATTTCCATGCAAATGATAGACCCAGGACAGCTGGGTAGTGAGGTCTATTGAAAAGCAAATTACTTTGGAGGCGTCAGTTGTTAGGTTATTTTCCTCACAATATCCTGAAGTAAAATGAGAGAGAGAGAACACAGATGGGGAAACAGCCTTCCAAGGAAAAGGGGTGCCCTTTTTAGCTATATGACCTTGTAACTTCAAATAATGCACCTTCGATTCACAGGAACACAGGAAGGTCAGACCTACCTTGAGATACCAAGAGACTGAATGAGAGATATTCTGCATACAGAACAGATGCTCTACCACTGTGCTTAAGCCCTGCCTCTCCGTTTGCAACTGGCATAACTCCTGAGCTGCCATTTTTGAACAAAACAGCATGGGCAATGAAAAAGTGACGAATTAATCTGAGGAATAATACATTCAAAATCCTAACCAAAGTTGTATTTTACCAAACAGAACTCTGTTATCATCATTATCCTTATAAAATAAGTACACAAAGTATTTTACAGTACAATATAAGCACACAAAAACCAAGTCCATGCCTTGGAAGAACTTAAATCTGCTAAAAGTGGAGGAAACAACAAAGAGGAGGGAGAAGGAATGTTGCAAGCGCAGTGACATACTTAAGCTGCAATCCTAGCTCCATTTAGGTAAAGGGACCCCTGACCATTAGGTCCAGTCGTGGTTGACTCTGGGGTTGCGGCGCTCATCTCGCTTTATTGGCCGAGGGAGCCAGTGTACATCTTCCGGGTCATGTGGCCAGCATGACTAAGCCGCTTCTGGTGAACCAGAGCAGCACACGGAAATGCCGCTTACCTTCCCGCCGGAGCGGTACCTATTTATCTACTTGCACTTTGACGTGCTTTTGAACTGCTAGGTTGGCAGGAGCAGGGACTGAGCAACGAGAGCTCACCCCATCGCGGGGATATGAACCACTGACCTTCTGATCGGCAAGCCCTAGGCTCAGTGGTTTAGACCACAGCGCCACCCATGTCCAGCTCCATTTACCTTGGGCTTATTTACAGGCTGACAGATATAGAATAGCAGTGGGAGGCTACATTTCAGTTGGGAGTGACTAAAGCATGGGTCGGCAAACTAAGGCGCAGGGGCCGGATCAGGCCCAATTGCCTTCAGAATCCAGCCCGCAGACTGTCCATGGATCGGCGTGGGAATTCTGTTCGTTCGGGCTGCGCCATTTTTTTCTGGCGCCATTCCATTTCCACACACACACACTGCAGCGGCGTCTCCTCCATCCTCCCGGCTTCTCCCCGCCCTGCCTACAGGAGGAAGGGGGCTGGGCTGAGCTGGCTGAGAGCCATTTTAAGCAGCCCCTCTCCGGAGCCAGCCCTTTTGAGCCGCTCATCTTCCCACCACCGCTGCCCTGGTGCTCCTGTGGGCCAGAGAGCGGCGCGGACGAGCTCACTCTGCCTACCCACGAGAAGCAGTGGCGGCGGCGGCACAGCGGCTGGGGCGTGGGAAGGAGGACTATTTGCCCCCCTCGCCTCTTCTTCCAGCTCCCCTCCTCCTGGTGCCGCTTCTCTTGCCCGCCACAAGATCTGAGGGACAGTGGACCGGTGGCCCGTGGCTAAAAAAAAATTGCGGACCCCTGGACTAAAGCATAGCTCCTATCCAAGTTTACTCAGGGTTTAATGAGATTTCCTCCCAAGTACTGTAATTATTTAGAGGATTGTAGCCTTACTAACAGCAGTCACGAAATTAAAAGATGCCTGCTTCTTGGGGGCATAGCAATGGCAAACCTAGACAGCATCTTAAAAATCAGAGACATCACCTTGCCAACAAAGGTCCATATCGTTAAAGCTATGGTTTTCCCAGTAGTGATGTATGGAAGCGAGAGCTGGACCATAAAGAAGGCTGATCACCGAAGAATTGATGCTTTTGAATTATGGTGCTGGAGGAGACTCTTGAGAGTCCCATGGACTGCAAGAAGATCAAACCTATCCATCCTTAAGGAAATCAGCCCTGAGTGCTCACTGGAAGGACAGATCGTGAAGCTGAGGCTCCAAGACTTTGGCCACCTCATGAGAAGAGAAGACTCCCAATAAAAGACCCTGATGTTGGGAAAGATGGAGGGCACAAGGAGAAGGGGACGACAGAAGACGAGGTGGTTGGACAGTGTTCTCGAAGCTACCAACAAAAGTTTGACCAAACTGCGGGAGGCAGTGGAAGACAGGAGTGCCTGGCGTGCTCTGGTCCATGGGGTCATGAAGAGGCGGACACGACTAAATGACTAAACAACAACAACAACAAAGCCTTACTAACACACTTTTGTTTGAGAGTCTGCTCCATCGAACAAGGAACCAAGCCAACACTTACCTGGGAGAACAGGTGACTTCTTGGTGTCTGTAGTTGAAAATTAATCTGACCTGCTGCTCTGACAACTCGATCCAAAAGCTGTAAAATAAACACAGTACTAATGCACTTGCAGCTAAGAAATGATTAATTTCCTCTTTCTATCCTCACCAGGAAAACTGGTGCTAGTACATTCTGAGTTTTAAAAGAAATGTATTTGCATTAGCAGCTGAAGTACCCATTAAATAGTTGATTCGTGGATAAACGAGGTGACACCATCCTTGGCTCTGACTAATGGCAAGTAATCTAAAACAGCTGACAAAGGCAATTTGGGTCAGTAAGCTGTGGGTCCACTCCCAAAGTCTGATCCCACTAATGCAATTCAATCTTTTCAAGACTGATAAACTGACTAATCTATGACCAACTCTGAAGAAGATCCAAGTAAATAAATTGTACTTTTGATCAACATACAAGCGTAAGTAAACTTTTAAGTTAATGTTAGGTTGAGATTTTGAAAGCCCTTAGGATACTGGCCTACGGATCTTGCCTTAAAATTAACCAGGTGGTTGACAGCCTAATCAGTTGCTGGGCGAAATAGTAAATATGGATCTGTATCTGTAGTTAATAAAAGAATTGGCTGGCTCCCTAGCATGGGGTAAACACACTCTCCAGCAAGAGAGAACCCCTAGCAGAGTTCAAAGACACAAAATCATGCAACACAGTGAAGTGTGAGGAATATAGGCTGTTAGACCCTTTAACTACCCCATTCTAGTCCGCTTACAGTGCTTCCCATCTCACAACGAGCATACCACACCATTAGTAAGTTTAAATGCTTTACTTACAAATGCCAAAGGTCAGATTCATGTGTGATTCCATGCAGCAGCCAGAAGAACACAGGTAGAAAGCTTGGAAGACAAAATATAGTGGAAAAGCACACAGCCTGAGCTTGTAGCAAGCTAATTCAGGCACTTCCTACCTCAGTGAATTCACATAATGAAAGAGAATGAACAAAGGAGGAAACTTAATTTTCTTCATTCCAGGTGAGGGGCATGACCAAACTGAGTCTAGGAATACAATTCTGTGGTCATGACCTCTTCATGCATTAATTAGCCCTAAGCTCGCTAGTCATGTTTGATTACATCATGACACGCCAGTGAGCCCTAGTAAAAAGCACAGCTCACAGCAACATCTGGAGGGCAAATGGCTCCCCACGCCTGCCCCAGAGAAACGGAGGCTTTAGCAGCCATCTGACTTGAATTTCAATTGCTTTTATGTATGTATGTGCTGATGTTCTTTTATATTGTTATTAATGGCTTAGATTAGAATGTAAATGGCTTTGTGATCCCTCGTGGGAAGTAATTCATGTAATAATAATGATGATAATTGCACTCTAGCAACCGTAGGGAAGATGGTTGTTAAACCCACTTGCACTACCAGGAATTCAACCAGTGGGACTCGCCTTTAAAGAGAACATTTAAGCCAGGTATTAGCAAACCTTTTCAGCAGGGGGCCGGTCCACTGTCCCTCAGACCTTGTGGGGGCCGGACTAGATTTTGGGGGGAAATGAACAAATTCCTATGCCCCACAAATAACCCAGAGATGCATTTTAAATAAAAGCACACATTCTACACATGTAAAAACACGCTGATTCCCGGACCGTCTGCGGGCTGAATTTAGAAGGCGATTGGGGCTGGATCCGGCCCCTGGGCCTTAGTTTGCCTACCCATGATTTAAGCAGTACTGTATTCCACCTGCGTCTTCAGTTTACACCCCACATTGTAAGCAGCGTACACAGTTCAGAAGCTTAGAGTTTTGCTACAGAATAAAGTGGGGCCTGCTGCAACAAATTGTTGCAGGGTGGACTGCTCCTGTTCTGTATACTCCTTTCCCTTCCTTCCCAGTTTTCTGCTTCCCGTGTTCAGCAGTCAGTGGGCCACTGAAAACGCTCCGTCTTCATTGTGCTTTTTCGGGGGGAAGGGTTGGGGCTCCTCAGGGACTTTGGTTCCCCAAAGATATAGTATATTTTGTACTTCTGCAAACCTCAGGGTTCTCCTGAGCCCGCTGCTCCCTCCCTCTTGTGCGTAGGATGCTGTTCTCGTTACATAAAGATCCACACAGATAATTGACGAGTGCGCCATTGGTATATGTAATGACTGCCAGTGTCCCTTTCATTAGTATCCGCAGGAGGCTTGTTACAGTTCTGTCCCTGCCACGCTGCTGTGTAGTATTTGAGTGGGCAATGTACAGTTGGAGACAAAGAATGGGCTCGACTTAACTGGCATGGCGCGGCTTTCAACAAAGGAGCATCTCAATCACGGCAGCTTTCTCTTCTAAGCAACAAGTAGCACAATCAGTTTCAAAAGGTCCCCCCAACCTCACTCCCAGGCCCAAATTTCGGTTCCTTTGTGTCACAAACCCTGAAGTACATGGCTTGTCTTACCAATATAGTAAAATCTGTACCTGGGGCAGCTGGGCGGCACTTTAAACTGTTTCACATAACAGTGTGCTCCTCCATAAAAAAATAATAATTAAAAATGCAGTTGCACCTAGAAAGCAGTTTGTTTTCTTTCTTTCTTTCTTTCTTTCTTTCTTTCTTTCTTCTATATAGAAAGCAGCTTTCAAGGGACAAGCGTTAGCGAGATGAACCCTTAAATGGTGTGCTACTTCTCTCTGTAGGGGACGCGGGTGGCGCTGTGGGTTAAACCACAGAGCCTAGGACTTGCCGATCAGAAGGTCGGCGGTTCGAATCCCCGCGACGGATTGAGCTCCCGTTGCTCAGTCCCTGCTCCTGCCCACCTAGCAGTTCGAAAGCACGTCAAAGTGCAAGCAGATAAATAGGTACCACTCCGGCAGGAAGGTAAATGGCGTTTCCGTGCGCTGCTCTGGTTCGCCAGAAGCGGCTTAGTCATGCTGGCCACATGACCCGGAAGCTGTATGCCGGCTCCCTCGGCCGATAAAACGAGATGAGCGCCGCAACCCAAGAGTCGGCCACGACTGGACCTAATGGTCAGGTCTCCCTTTATCTTACTTCTCTCTGTATAGGACATTTTTTAATACTGTGGAACATTCCATTACATTAGGAATGAGGAACCTGCAACCTCTCAGTTGACGTTGGGCTCCAACTCACATCAGCCCCAGCTAGCATAGCCAAAGGTAATGAATGATGGGAGATAGAGTCCAAAAAGTTCTGGAGGGCCACAGGAGGCTCCCTGCCCTTCCATAATTTAAATGAAACATCACTTGCAGTCTGAGGTGGTTTAACATATCAGCTAGCAGGAGGTCTAAGACAAGGTGTAGGCTTAGTAGAAGCTCCTCAGGGTTGCAAGAATAATCTTTCCCCAGTTTCCCCATTTGTGATTCTTTCCTTGGAGATGCTGGGGCTGGAATCCTGGACCTCAGATATACAAATAACAGCATCTTCTGTCGAAGTAGGAAGGAAGGGAAAGAGTGAAAGGGAGAGCCATCCCTAACACCATAACTCCTGGAACACCCTTTACCTTAGATCAGATCTATGGCAGCACAAATGAAATCAAAGATGTATGCTTTTGTAACATCTCGGAATATATTGGTCTGTACTCCAACTGCTGTTGTTTATTTTTCGTTATCTAACCCTCCTCCTTTCTGCCAGCTGTCCTTTATTAAAGAAACCACACCTTGTGGATGTTCCAAAACTTTATTCACATCATTGCTATTTATTTATTTTTATAGGTCAAGCGAAGCATTTTTGGCATCCATAAGCTGTTTTTAAGATACAGCAGAGGAGCCGAGTTGGGAAATTGTGTGTGGGGTGGTGGTGGTTTCTTGGTGTGTTTTTGTAGTTTTTGCTTTTAATCTTCTGTTTCAGAAGGCCAGCTGTAGCACAAACTGTGACTTGGGGAAATTACCACATAGGCTAGGATCTTCAGCTGGTGTGTTTTGGCCCAGTTCCATTTTTACATCAGTGCAAAAATGAGCTACTTTCCAGCATCTTAGGACTTGTACATTGACAGGGGGGGGGGGAAGCATGCCAGTTTGAAAATTAAGGGAGGTAGTAGGGAGAAGCTCCATAAATCAGTTGGGAACATTGATTTGTGAACTGATACTAGGACTTAAATTGATGAGGCACGCCATCATAGATAGGTTGCAGGTGCCTATCCAGGATTTGGGTTTGTTATAGGAATCCCAAGGTCTAAAATATAGATAATTGCACAAGGTAAACACACATACATCTTGCCAACAAAGGTCTGTATAGTTAAAGCTATGGTTATCCCAGTAGTGATGTATGGAAGTGAGAGCTGGACCATAAAGAAGGCTGATCGCCGAAGAATTGATGCTTTTGAATTATGGTGCTGGAGGAGACTCTTGAGAGTCCCATGGACTGCAAGAAGATCAAACCTATCCATTCTGAAGGAAATCAGCCCTGAGTGCTCACTGGAAGGACAGATCCTGAAGCTGAGGCTCCAGTACTTTGGCCACCTCATGAGAAGAGAAGACTCCCTGGAAAAGACCCTGATGTTGGGAAAGATGGAGGACACAAGGAGAAGGGGATGACAGAGGACGAGATGGTTGGACAGTGTGCTCGAAGCTACCAGCATGAGTTTGACCAAATTGCGGGAGGCAGTGGAAGACAGGAGTGCCGGGCGTGCTCTGGTCCATGGGGTCACAAAGAGTTGGACACGACTAAACAACAACACACATACATAAGTGTATAAGCCACATGTCTAAAATAGTACAGGAGAGCAATCCAAAAGCCATCTTGGCTTTTCTAAAGACTCTCAATATTTCCTCTGCCTTCTTAATCCCCCTTACCTGAGAACAGGTAGGCAGACAGCAATCAGGGGAAGTTCCTGAAGGAATTCCTCTCCTATATCTATGAACCTCCTTTGTATTAATTGTCATGGTTTGCCCAGATGCTCTGCATTGAGGGATGTCCGACGGGCATCCTGATGGTCTTATCAAATGCTAATGTTTTGTGTAAACTGTGTGTGGAACTATGCGAAACTTGCTAAATCCTCAGGAATATCACACCTTGGCCTGCCTGAGCCACAGTAACCCCACCTTGTGTGTGATGTAATTTCCAACTGTTTGTAGAGGGGGTGTCCTTCTCCATGCCAAAATGAAAACCCTGAAAAGAGATGTTTCTTCTTGGTTTGGGGTCTCTCTCGCCTCCTTGCTAGGAGGGCACCTGGCAGATTGGGCCTGCCAGTGCTTTAAGAAGGATTTGCTGTAGTTGTTAAGAGTACTGGGGCAGCATTGGGGAGACTCAGACTCAAATCTCTGTTCAGCTTCAAAGCTCCTTGTCACACTGCCTATCAGTCTGACAAGGTTGTTAGAATAAAATGGGGGTGGGGGAGAAACATATGTCCACAACCATTTGTTAATCTGGACTTTGCTAGGCCTGCAGAACCAGCAACTGCAGCAAACCTCAAGCACACTGTGTTAAGCACCCACAAAGGATCAAAAATGGGTGAGATGTACAACTCTGTGTCATTTCTGTGCAAGAAATGCATGGGACATATTGTCCTCAACTTCGCTGCTTGATATATGAGACCTTGGCATTCTGAAGGAATGATAAGATTAAAAGAAACCTCACACAAATGAGATGTTGCCTATGGGATAAAGGCAGTAAACATGAAGCCAAAACGAAGGTGAAACCATAACATATTTTAGAAAGTCTGGTGGAACATGTTGAAGTGACCTGCATGAAGAACTGCTGATGAAACAAGGATCCCAGCTACACCCATCCCCTTCTCAGATAGATTATGGAATTCGTTGTCTATATCTTTAGTGGGTCTGCCCGTGTAAATAATGAAAGTAATGCAGAAGTTGGACAAGTCTATCCTTCTGCTAGAATTCCAGATCAACATGAAAGGTGTTATGAGAACCATTTTACCGGAGGGGGGGTGGGGTTTCTTCTTATTTTCCAGCCCAGCTCTTCCTTGTATGCTTTTGCCCACCTGATGGCCACAAGATCCTGCCCTACTGCCTGGGACTGGTGCCTATGAACTTTATTCCAACCTGCTAATATACTAGGGGAAATGTATGCTGTTAGTTGTTCCGTTACAGGTGCTAACTGTGGGTTGGCAAATCCAGCATCCCTCCTACTCTCCTTTCTTACCTAAAAACCTTCTTCATCCCTTATATACCCATTTGATCACTGTGCTCTGCAGGAGAGGTCCGCCTACAGATACCATATCATTAGGACTGCACAGTATACGAATTGGGCCTTTAGTGTTGTGTCACCTATCCTTTGGAATCTCACCCCAGTACATATCAGGCAGGTTATTGTCTTTATTGTATTTTCTGCACCAGCTGAAGGCCTTTCTTTTCCAACAAACTTTTAAAGTTGGTATCTTCATCCCAGTCTGCATTCAATTTAAAGTTGTTTCATTGTTTTTTGTAGGTGGAATCTTTTTACCTATGGAATAGTGTGTGTGTGTGTGTGTGTGTGTGTGTGTGTGTGTATTTCTTTTCATTGCAAAATTGTTTTGAGGTAAGTTATGGGAAGCAATCCATAAATGGAATAAAATAAAATAGTGGTTCTAACTCTTTAAATCAGACTAGGACTGGGCAGCCCTTCAAATACAGGGCTTGCCTCTCTCAATTACAGCTGGTGGCCCCCTGGTGGATGCAAATTGCACGCACCCTTGATTTAGTTGAGGAATCAGTCATGCTGGGCCAGCAACCTAATGCTGACGTCACAGAAAAATGTCTCAGTTGTTGCAAGGCAAATATGCTTGCACAAATGGCTAGAATCAGGATGTTAGGCCAGAATACTTTATTCATAGGAGTCACGCCATCCCGTCATCATTTTTACAGCCTTTCCCTGAAACCTTTCCAATGCTGCAGAATCCTTGAGGTGAGGCAATCGGAACTGCACACAGTATTCCAAATGCAGTTGCGCCATAGATTCGTATAACAGCATTATGATATCAGCAGTTTTATTTTCCTTTCCTTTCCTAATGATCCTAGCATTAAATTTTCCTATTCCACAGCTGCCGCCCAGTGGGTCACCATCTTCATGGAGCTATCTGCTATGACCCCAAGGTCTCGTTCCCAGTTCAGTTCAGACCCCATGAGCGTATATGTGAAATTAAGTCCTTTTTTGCCCCGACATGCATCACTTTACGCTTGTTTACACTTAATTGCACATTCCATTTTACTGCCCATTTACTCAGTTTGGAGAGGTCGTTTTAGAGCTCTTCACAATCTCCTTTTGTTTTAACAACCCTGCACAATTTAGTATCATCAGCAAACCTGCTCATTTATGAACAAGAAGCACAGATCCCACTACCAATCCTTGGGGGACTCCACTTTCTAGATATCTCCATTCAGAGAACGATCCATTTATTCCTACTCTTTGCTTCCGGCAACTTAACCAATTCATGATCTCTCCTTTTATTCCTCAAGTGCTAAGCTTACTCAGGAATCTTTGGTGAGGTGCTTGAAAGCTTTCTGTAAATCCAAGTATACTTCATCAACCGTACATGCTTGTTGACACTCTCAAAGACCTCTAATAGGTTCATAAGACAGCAGCCATGCTGGCTCTGCCTCAGTAAGGCTTGTCCTTCTATATGCTTGGTTATTTTATTTTTAACAATATTCTCCACCAGTTTTCCAGGACAGATGTTAAGCTAACCAGTCTGCAGTTTCCTGGATTCCCTTTTAAAAACTGTTGTTAAATTGCCTACATTCCAGTTCCTCGGGTATGGAGGTTGATCTGAGGGGCAAGTTACATATTTTTGTTAGATTAGCAACTTCACATTTGAGTTATTCAAGGACTCTTGGGCGGATGCTGTCCAGACCTTGCAATTTGTCAGTTTTTATTTTGTCTATTAGGCCTAGAACTCTTGTTGCCACTATCTGCTTGTGTTCTCAAGATTGCTGCTGCAAACGGCCCTATTATCTTCCTCTGTGAGATGCAAAGAATTAATTCTGCTTTTTCACAATCTTCTTATTCTCCTTTAGCACTCCTTCGACTCCCTTGTCATCCAAGGGTCCGACTGCCTTCTTAGATGGATTTCTGCTAGTATTTTAGGACCATTGTCCCACAATATAAGTAACTTGGAGTTTGAAGCATTTGAAGGCTTCTTAAAGGAATATTAGGATATGTCCGGGGGGTGTTATAGAAAAAGCAGGTTTTGAATCTGCTGTTTGCCTACACAAATAAGATAAACCTCACTTGGTCAAAATTCCATTCAATAATTAGGACGTGTAAGAGCGGAATCATAGTGGTTGCCTTATGTTCTAATTCTGATTTATAGCTGAATTTTACAGCTCTTTGGGATGACAGGGGTCACAAACATTGCTAGCACCTCACTCACGGACACTGGCAATGAGGGAAATCATGCCTGAGACAGCCTTGTGCAAAACAAAAAACCACTCCACTTTGATCCAGGGTTTGGCATCTTAAAAGGAGAGTCTTATGGCGACAGGCGTATATAATTTGTGGTGGCTATTTGGGATTGCAGAAATGTGCTGACCAGCTCCTTCCTTAAGAACAGGGAATAATGCATGGTCAAGAGGCCAGAGATAACCCTTTCCTTACAGGCTACTACAGTAAACCTCCTCACGTTGTTAAGCCGCCATGGAAAGCTAGCACACAAATACAGTGGTGCCTCGCAAGACGAAATTAATTCGTTCCGCAAGTTTTTTCTTCTTGCGAGTTTTTCGTCTTGCGATGCACGGTTTCCCATAGGAATGCATTGAAAATCAATTAATGCGTTCCTAGGGAAACCGCCTTCAGACCAGGTCCGGGGACAGTCTGTCCCCGGACCTCTTCTGAAGGCTGGGGGGGGGGACAAGGGCTTTTCTTCCCACCCCCAGCATTTTAAAAAAACCCGGGACAGCGGAGGACTTCTCCGCTGTCTGGGGCGATCTTAAAATGCTGGCGGGCGGCATTTTAAAATCGCCCCGGGACAGCGGAGGACTTCTCCGCTGTCCGGGGCGATTTAAAAGCCCCTGGGAAGGCAGGCAGGGGGGACAAAGACTTTTGCCCCCCGCCTCTTCTGAAGGCTGGCGGGGGGGCGAAAGTCTTTGTCCCCCCCGCCTGCCTTCAAAAGCTGTCCGGCCAAGGCTTCGCGGACCTCTCCTGCCTTCAAAAGCCGTCTGGGATAGCGGGAAGCTATCCCGGACTGCTTTTAAAATGCTGGCGGTGGGGAGCAAAGCCTTTCGGCCCCCGCCAGCCTTCCTGGACCTCTTCTGAAGGCCGGAGGGGGGGGGGAAAGGCTTTGCTCCCCACCGCTAGCATTTAAAAGAGGTCCCCGGAGATTTCCCTATGGGCTTTTGTCTTGCGAAGCAAGCCCATAGGAGATTTGTTTTGCGAAGCGCCTCCAAAACGGAAAACCCTTTCGTCTAGCGGGCTTTCCGTCTTGCGAGGCGTTCATCTTGCGGGGCACCACTGTAAAACTAGTTTATTGATGATAGGAGAGGCAAAGAAAAAAGGCGGGAGCAGGACTAATTCCTCACGCACACGAAACAGCCAGCAATATAGTCCTTGCTAGATTTCCTCTCATGTTCTGCAAAGGCTAAAAACTCCCCGTCTCATGTTTGACAAATGAGGAAACCTTTTTGCCCCTCAGGGTCTACAAATGTGAAAAACTTGTGTTGTTGTTTTTTTACTGAAAGGCTGGGGAATCTGAGGTTTATGGTTCACACAGGGGTAGAGCAACTGCTCCCCAACGACGCAGGCGCCCGCCTTTAACGGCTTCCCGAGGCCTGAGGTAAAAAACGGTCCTTTGCCCCTCCCTCAGCGAAGACCTCGCGCGACGCTAATTCCCGCCTTTCTGGCCGGGCGACCAACCGCGCCAAAGGCTCAGGAGGAGAATGGGGGGGAGGCGTGGTCGTGCGTCGTGGACGTCACCGACGTCGTCATCCTGGTCTGACGGAGGGAACTGGCGCGCACGCGCACTCCCACCCCACCGTTTGCGACTCTGCAATGCGCGCTCCCGGCCGCCCCCTAACCAGCCGGGGACGTGGAACGCGTTTCCCTCCCTTCACGCTTCCCTCAGCCTCCGCCAGGCCTCTCTAGGAAACACCCAAGCCAGGGCCCCACCCTCCCTCTCTTTCTGTGGTAACCCGGAAGAGGAAGCGGCGGCCGCGCCCTTTGACCCAGTTCTTAGCGGAGTGGGGGAGGGGGAGGAAAAAAGGCAAAGTCGCGACGGAGGCGAGGAAGGAACCCCGGAAAGAAGGTGGGCAGATGGGGCGGCGGGGAAGGGGAGGGAGCCGAAGCCGGCATGGAAGGAAGGGCGCGCAGATTACGCGCAGGCCGCGGTCTTAATCCCCGTGCGCGCGCGCGCGCGCAGGGGGAGGCGGGGCCTCCTGGCTGCTTCCGGAGCGCGCCTTCAACCGAACCCCCGTTTGCTCTTTTTATCTTTTATTCCTCAAAAATCCCCCCCTTCGCGGTTCTTTCAAGAGACCAGGTGGGGTGGGGGGAGGGGAAACCCGCCGGGCGTCCTCTGAACAGCTGCGCGGGAGGCGCGGGCCCCCGTTTGGGTGCGCCTCCCCTCTGAGGAGGGGTCCCGCCGCCGCCGCTGCTGCGGAGGAGGAGGAGGAGGAAGGAGAAGCCGCGCGAGGCTGCCCTGCTTCAGGCCGCGTGTGGAGGGGGAGGCTCACGTGGCCATGTGCACCCCGCCACCCAGCTCAGAATAAAATGATTTATATATATAAAGCACATAAAGCAATCGGGCTAACCAGCCTTGGCCCTGACTGGCTTGTGTCCATGTTGTAGGAACTATGGTCTTCCTTCCCTAGCCTTAATTCTACTGGAGGATCATTCTTAACTTCCACTGGAGTACAGTGGTACCTCGGGTTACATACGCTTCAGG
This sequence comes from Podarcis vaucheri, assembly GCF_965113315.1. Lineage (NCBI taxonomy): Eukaryota > Metazoa > Chordata > Lepidosauria > Squamata > Lacertidae > Podarcis > Podarcis vaucheri. The sequence goes on from NC_138759.1 coordinate 132,427,749, forward strand.
TTACATACGCTTCAGGTTACAGACTCTGCTAACCCAGAAATATTACCTCAGGTTAAGAACTTTGCTTCAGGATGAGAACAGAAATCGCACAGCAGCAGCGGGAGGCCCAATTAGCTAAAGTGCTTCAGGTTAAGTACAGTTTCAGGTTAAAAACGGACCTCCGGAATGAATTAAGTTCTTAACCCGAGGTACCACTGTATCATTCTTTTTGTCTTTTGTACCTATCATTTTGTCTTTTTGTACCTGGAGAATACAGTGGTACCTTGGGTTACATACGCTTCAGGTTGCAGACTCTGCTAACCCAGAAATAGTACCTCGGGTTAAGAACTTGCTTCAGGATGACAACAGAAATCGTGCAGCCGGAGGCCCCATTAGCTAAAGTAGTGCTTTAGGTTAAGCACAGTTTCGGGTTAAGAACGGACCTCCGGAACGAATTAAGTACGTAACTAGAGGTACCACTGTATTTCTTTCTTTCCACTAGAAGATCATTCTATCCTTCCACTGGAAATTCGTTAGTTATTACCTTCCTTCCTTCCTTACAATGGAAGTTGCTGCTTTCCTTCTGCAGCTCATTCTATCCTTCCCTCAACTGAAGGATCTTTCCTTCTTCCTTCTTTCCACTGGAGTTCCTTCTATCCTTTCACTGGAGGATCATTCTTTTCCTTTCTTCCTTTCACTAGAAGATCATTCTATCCTTCCACTGGAACAGTGGTTCCCAGTTAGCTAAGTAATGCAGACCCTCTGTTTTTCAAAAGCCAAGCTATGGATATTTTGAAAATGTGATATCTGTGGTAGTTTTTGTTATGTGAAAGATGCCACCATACCCTCCAGCATGTCACAGCACAAAACCATGATGCGTAGCTGCGCTTCTGTGTGAGAGCACGGGGCCCAAAATGGGATGTCCCGGATAGTTGACAGTTGGTGATCCAGCCTCTGTCCACCAGTTGGGAACCACTGCACTGGAGGATCCTTCTGTCTGTCTGTCTTTCCATGGTAGGGTCATTCTGTTACTGAGCTCCAGCCTTCAGGGTGAAGTGGGACACACAGGCTGAGTGCCCTGGGAGGTCTGAAGAAAACAATACCGCCCTCCCTTGTGCATTAGTGTGTTGCATATGTTACGCACAACCCTCCAAAGGGAAGGAAGCCTGTGGGGCTATGCTGTGTGTGAAGAAACAGCTATGTGTGGCTTGCGTGAAGCACCCAGACACGGTATCTCTAGCTGTCACCATAGTTTGCCCAAACTAGCTGTTCTTTTTCGTTGTTCAGTTGGTGAAGTTTGTGTAGAAGTTGACACAGCTTTTAGCATAAGAGACTAATATGGGCAGGAGGACAGTGAAGAAAGATGCGCCTCAAGCTGGTGCTAGAAAAAGATATTTTTTGTTTTTATGAAATATCTTTCACCGGTTTTGTTCAGTGGCAAAGAGCCTGTGTGGCATATTCTAGTGCAGAAAAGGAAGGCAACTCAAAAATATACTGTATTACGTATACAAGTGGGGATTCTGCAACAAAATGCTTCAATGTGTCTCCAATTTTTAGAAGTGATCTTTGAATATATTTTTTACTTCCCTGCCTGTCTTAAGAGCATACAGTTAAGTCAGGGGCTCCCATTCTTTTCAGACATAAGGAAAATTGAGAAACTGTCAAGGGCACCACCTGAAGTAAAAGAGGATGCCCCCGATTCCCCCCCCCCTTTAATTGGGATAGGCATGACCACTGTATGCCATGTTGCAGATTCCAGGCTCAGCTGCTGGCTGTGAGCCCCAAGCCATATGAGCAGAAAGCTATACTGCTACATGGGGAGGGGCAGTTTCTGGTAAAAGCTCAATGGGAAGTGTTTTTTCATGAAACCTGGTGAGGGGAGTTTTTTAACCTCATGGCATTAAATCTTCCCCATCTTAATCCCACCTTTGAGAACACAGAAGCTGATCCTTTTTCTCCACCATTTTCCTTATTAAAAAAAGCAGACAAACTGAAGCCCTCAATACTGTATTTTGTAAGGTCCTTATCTGGTCCTTTTTGTGGATTTTAAAAACCGTTTCCCCCCCCCCCCTTTTGATTTACAAAATAATACACTAACACACATCTGAGAAACCCCCCTGAATCTGTAGGAACCATTTATATCAGGTGTCCCATTTTGACTTTCTAGCTGTCAGGCACTTAACCATCCAAGACTGATATTGGAGGGAAGAGTTGGAAGGAAAGATTACAATACGGATACTACTGAGATACATTTGGCGTAGTGAGTCAACAAGTTGTATGGGTCTGTTCTGGTCGGGGACAGAGGATGGCGCTGGGGGGGGGGAACTGTCGTTGCGCCACTCCTTGGTGTGTGGAGTGCCGCAGGGTGCGATACTCTCCCCGATGCTTTTCAACATCTTTATGTGCCCCCTCGCCCAGCTTATCCGGAGTTTTGGTTTGGGCTGCCATCAGTATGCTGATGACACCCAACTCTATCTGTTGATGGACGGCCATCCTGACTCGGCCCCAGACACACTGATCAGATGTCTGGAAGCTGTGGCGGGATGGTTATGTGGGAGCCGGTTGAAGTTAAATCCTTCGAAGACGGAGGTCCTTTGGCTGGGTCGGGACTATATGGGATTGGGGGGGCAACTCCCATCTCTTACGGGGGCGCAATTAGTGCCAGCACCGTCTGTTAGGATTTTGGGTGTAATCTTTGACACCTCCCTTTCCATGGAGGCACAGATTGCAGCTACAACAAAGGTGGCATTTTTTCATCTCCGCCAAATTAAGCAGTTGGCTCCTTACCTCTCTCGCCCTGACCTAGCCACTGTGATCCACGCGGCGGTCACCTTCAGACTTGATTATTGCAACTCACTCTACGTGGGGCTGCCCTTGAGACTGATCCAGAAACTCCAGTGGGTGCAGAATGCCGCGGCGAGGCTACTTATGGGGTCCTTGCCACAGGATCACATTCACCCGGTGCTTTACCAGCTGCACTGGCTCCCGGTGGAGTACAGGGTCAGGTTTAAGGGGCTGGCTTTGACCTTTAAAGCCCTTCACGGCCTAGGACCCTCATACCTATGGGACCGCCTCTCCTGGTACAGTAAGTCCCACAGAGGACCTTACGGTCTTCAAATAAAAACATCTTGGAGGTCTCGGGCCACATGGCGGTTAAGCTGGCCTCAACCAGAGCCAGGGCTTTTCCGGCCATGGCCCCGACGTAGTGGAACGCTCTGTCACAAGAGACTAGGGCCCTGCGGGACTTGACATCTTTCCCCAGGGCCTGCAAGACACAGCTGTTCCACCAGGCCTTTGGCTGAGGCACAGTCTGATCCCCTCCTTCAGTAATCCTCATAGAACTCTAGCCCAATGGTTGCCATTAATTTGACTCTGAACTGATTTTAGAATGAATTGATTCTAGAATGTATTACAGTTAACTGATTATGATTTTATGTAAACTGTCTTATTTTTACTGTTGTTAGCTGCTTATTTGGTGAAAGCAACACTCTGACCTACTCTATTAAGATGTATGTGTTTTCAACTGTTATCAAACCTCATGGTGGGACTGGTGTTGCGGAAGCACTTGGCTGATTTGAGTGATATAGGAATATCACCAATATGCTTTCTGGCAGCTATCATCTTCATACTGTGAAACCAGATTATGTTACTGGCAGTGGGTAAGGCACAATGAGTGACTGTAACAGGCCTGTTTGCTTAAATTCAAGGCTGCCCCAATAATGTATACAGAAGGAGTGGGGATTGTTTTTGAAAGCAAAAGGGGGATATGGGTAAGAGGAGCTGAACTGTCTGTGCTCCTGTGACTTGCCCCCACTATTCTCCCCTTCTAGGCATATTTCTTTCCGGTGAACTCAGTTTCAGAATCTGGAGGTGGGAGTTCAGGTAATAGCTTGGGGAAGTCAGTCCCTTTTGCTTGTACAGTGGTGCCTCGCAAGACGAAAATAATCCGTTCTGTGATTCTCTTCGTCTAGCGGTTTTTTCGTCTTGCGAAGCAAGCCCATTGATGGATTAGCGCTATTAGCGGCTTTTAGCGGCTTAACTGCTGATCGGATCAGCTGATAAGCGGCTTAGAGGCTTAGAAAAAGGGGGGGGAGGGAAAAAAACCAGCAGGAACTCGCAAGACATTGTCGTCTTGCGAAGCAAGCCCATAGGAAATTCGTTTTACGAAGCACCTCCAAAACTGAAAACTCTTTCGTCTAGCGAGTTTTCCATCTTGCGAGGCGTTCGTCTTGCGGGGCGCCACTGTAATGTTCAGCCCCCGCTTTCCAATTTTATACATGTTGAGAGCTGTGTTTGAAATTCACCAGGCACATTTTGCACCTGGCTTTCAGCCACTTGCAACCAAATGAAGATTCCAGGGTGGCACCCGACATCTCCACCATCTGGAGGTGCATGCCTGGGGATCCTTTGATCTTGACTGTGTGCACGCACTAGCAACACATCCTGTAGAATTCTATCCATTATACAGTGGAACCTCTACTCACGACCACAATCCGTTCCGGAGGCCTGTCTGGAAGTCGAAACGGGTCGCTGGGAGAGGCGCCGTTGTGCGCGAGCGGCTATCACCCGCTTCTGCACATGCGCAACGGCAATCACCACTCCTGCGCACGCAAACCCGCCGGTTACTTCCGGGTTTGCCGCAGACGTTGGGTGAAATGGATGCGAGCTGAGGTGGACATAAGAAGAGGTTTGACTGTATTTTATCTGCACAAGGAGAATGAATTTCAAGAACTAAAACGTTGTTTTGAAAAATACCACTTTTGAGGCATCTGCTCCAAAAATGGCAACTAGGCATTGTTTTGGTGACTGTAACCCTGGTTTAAGGAGCATTTTGGTGCTTAGCTTGTATATCTGAGTTTCTAATGCTGGCTGAGAGCAGAAGTGATTGATTTGACCGTTTGAGCAACAGTTTACAGCTTTTTCAATTACGTTCACAGGTCAGTTTATTGTTGAAGGAGTAACTGTCTGGAAAGTTGCTCCAGAATTTTTGTATTGCTCGTACAAAGAATGATACAGACAGTGAGACTAATAAAGAAAGCAAATGATAGTCTAATTGAGTCATTCTTTTTTCTGTAGCTTAACTGGTGACTTTTTCCCTTTTTTGTGGGAGTGTAAACTGAACCTCATCCAATTAATTACAATTTGATATAAACATGAATAAATTTGCCATGTTTTGGTGAGTGTTTGTGTTTCTTGTCTGCCAATATTTTGTACCCCATAATACCTGTGGTGTGATTTATCTCACATTCAATATGAGCTGGAATTTAGCTGCCTCGTGCTCTAGTATCATCAGGTTTTTTGGGTTTGTTTTTTATTGACCACATGAGACCATGCAATTAACGATACTTGTCTCATTTGCAGCCCAAGCCTATTAATATTTACTTGGAAGTGGGCCTTGCTGAATTCAGTGGGGATTACTTTCCAAGGGAGTGTGCATAGGATTGAAGCACAGGATTGATAGATAGAGTCCAGATGGTAGACACCATGCAGTCTATGTTTATGGTTCTTCACAGCGTAAGCAAAAAAAATACACAAGTTGAGAGGGATGAAGACCTTAGAATTGTGGAATCTGACTACGTCCATATCAACACTGAGCATTGAATACGCTTTAGACAACTAAAAGAACAGACTGATAATCTGATGGTTGTCAAAAGGGACCCGGATTCAATTAATTAATTAATTTGTTAGTTGCGTTATATTGCCAGCCAGCCAGACAACCCCCACCCCCACAGTGATACACGAAAACCAAGAGGGAAAATAAATACATTAAAAGCATTCCACCCGCTTCTAATAGGCCACAGATACTTAAAGGTCAAATACCTGGTTCTAGAGGAAAGTTTTTCCCTGGCGCCTAAAGATATATAATGATGGTGGTGCCAGGCGAGTCTCCTTGGGGAGAGCATTCCACAAACGTGGAGCCACTGCAGAGAAGGCCCGTTCTCATGTTGCCTCCCTCCAGACCTCTCATGGAGGAGACACACAAAGAAGGGCCTCAGATGATGATCACAGGGTTCAATTTGGTTCATATGAGGAAAGGTGGTTGTTGAGGTGTTGCGGTCGTGAGCCATTTAAGGCTTTATAGATCAAAACCTTCCTTTCCAGTTGGGCTCATTACTCTGTAACCTCTGTTTGCTGTGCAGTAGAAATGATGGTATTTATCTTACTTTTCCGAGATACTGTTAGCACTTAAACTGCTTTGACTTTGACCCATTAAAAAAAACTTCAGTGGTTCAAGTGGCAAGATGATAAACTGTTAACATTAATTCTGGGGTACAGAATATATATCAATAAATCCAGTCTTTGATATGTGTAATAATTGTTTTGATTTTGAGAAGTTAAAAGTTGATGCTTTCAAATTCATTTAGTTTTAAAGTTGTGATTTCCCTTACAGAATACACGTGCTCCTTCATTTTTTTGCCAATAAATTTTTATTAAGTCTTTAAAAAAAATAAATCAACAAATTTAACAAATCTCAGATTAACAATTAAAAAAAATAGATTAATTTCCAATTTAATATATCCTTAAGAATTCCCACCTGTCGTTCCATGGTGTTTTTAATGCCTGCCCTTTCCTACAAAGAGATCTTCTCTATTACACAACCTGATAATCATTATTATAATCTTTCTTCCGTTGATTAAACCTCAAAAAAAGAGCTGCACTCTTAAAAAAGTTCGTCTTAATCTTTTACTTTACTGTTTTCATATAATTTTACTTTTAAAAGCCATCTTTAATCAAAACTCTTTTTCCTCCCCCTTCGTTCCATTGCTGCGGGTGCAAAGATCTAGTTGCAAGTTATTGCATCCTATTTGGAACCTCCCTCTCAACGGTTGTTAGCATGTTGGGAATCTTCCTTATTACTTTCTAACTTAGCATCACTGCCCCCGACATTCCACCCGAATCCACAGCAAGTCCTTACATTCCAGTCATCCCCAACATTCTTCTCTATAAAACTGCTTGGCTTTCTCTTAATTTTGGTAGATCAGATCCGTAAGTCCAGCCACAGTCCTTCCGGGCCAGATTCCATTTTGCATTTCTCATTCAACCAGACAAAACGAGTTTATGTTTACATTCCTCACTTCCTAACTCCCACCCAACAGTCTCTTCCACTGGGATTTTTCCTGTTAAAACTGTTCTAGCAAAGTCATTGCAGTTTTTACATTATAAAAGTTGCATTGTATCCAAATGTTTTGTTTTGATGCTCCTTATTGCAACTTAATCTTGATGCTCTTTACCCTCTGACGACAACAGGGAAGGTAGCGATTTCTCAACAGCTTTATAACTTTATGAACTATCTTCAGCTTCATTTTTTTTAAAAAAAATGTTGTTGGGTTTTTTTACAGGCTGTCAATGACAATGAAAGACGAATCCTACTCGGCAAACAACTTTTTACGTGAGAGATAGCGTTTGAATCCTACTCTTCAAGTGGATGTGAAGGACAGCAAGAAGGGTAAATATTCACAAGTGCATGGTGATTTTAGTTACGTTTATCACAGAAAGATTGGAATACTTCAGGTCATCCTTGTATAACTGAAATTTGGTATTACCTTCCATCTAGACTCTAGGATAGTCTAGGCCCAGTACTGATTTGGGGATAGTGCCTGCAAAGGCGAGCAAGAAGGGATTTTTGGCCATTCCCACTAGAGACAATCTTAGTGCCTTTTAATAGGGTTTGCTGCCATTTTAAAATAAGAACCAGTGATAGATTCAGTCCTATAGTGATCCCATAACCGTCTTTGACAGGCTATAATCTCAACTCATGTCTCAGTTTGTAATTTAGTTAAGCCTATAAATACCTTATTTGGATGTGTGCATGGCCTATCAGTTTACTGTTTGCTTTCCTTGCCTTCCAAGATCTAATCCTTATGAAAGCAGTAATATCTCATGGCAGCAAAGGTCTTAAGAGTCTTAACAAAAAATAGAGTGAGTAAGCTCATTTTCTAACTTAAAAATGCAATTCATTTTAACTTTTTAAAATAACGTTGGAGGCAATTTTAAAGTTAATCTGCAGCAGTGTTCTTGATATGGCAATGTTTTACTGAGCAAACATCTTGGAAGTGCCTTTGTGTGTGCTCAGCTTTTCTCTGCATCGATTTTATTTTACAGATGTTTGATCGAAATAAACAAGCCGATGAAGCCTCTGCTGCTTCAGCACAAGGTAAGGCTCGTATTTAATGGGGGAAACCCACATAATCAAATCATTAGCATCTGCTTGAAATGTATCTTTACTGCATTGACAGTTAATGAAACTTGGGGAGGAGGGATATTTGTTGGCCGGTTTCCCTTTCTATAGATTATCTTTTCCCCACCCTCCTTCTTACAGATATAGAAAGAAGAGGTAACAAAGGCTCCTTGCAACAGGAGAGAGGTAGCAGGTGAGTAAGATTAACGTGGAATTACATTGAAGCTGTATTCTTTATACTTTATACCAGGCATAGGCAAACTCGGCCCTCCAGATGTTTCGGACTACAGCTCCCATCATCCCTGACCACTGGTCCCGTTAGCTAGGGATGGTGGGAGTTGTAGTCCCAAAACATCTGGGGGGGCTGATTTGCCTATGCCTGCTTTATACATTAACTAGAACTTCCCATTTGTGGTCAGTGTCACCCACCGACATATGGTTGACCACGTTGAGGATGCTGGACTAGAATCATAGAATCCTAGAGTTGGAAGAGACCACAAGGGCCATCGAGTCCAACCCCCTGCCAAGCAGGAAACACCATCAGAGCACTCCTGACATATGGTTGTCAAGCCTCTGCTTAAAGACCTCCAAAGTAGGAGACTCCACCACACTCCTTGGCAGCAAATTCCACTGTCAAACAGCTCTTACTGTCAGGAAGTTCTTCCTAATGTTTAGGTGGAATCTTCTTTCTTGTAGTTTGGATCCATTGCTCCGTGTCCGCTTCTCTGGAGCAGCAGAAAACAACCTTTCTCCCTCCTCTATGTGACATCCTTTAATATATTTGAACATGGCTATCATATCACCCCTTAACCTCCTCTTCTCCAGGCTAAACATGCCCAGCTCCCTTAGCCGTTCCTCATAAGGCATCGTTTCCAGGCCTTTGACCATTTTGGTTGCCCTCCTCTGGACACGTTCCAGTTTGTCAGTGTCCTTCTTGAACTGTGGTGCCCAGAACCGGACACAGTACTCCAGGTGAGGCAGGACCAGAGCAGAATACAGTGGCACTATTACTTCCCTCGATCTAGAATGGCCTGATCTAGCAGGCTCTTCTCACACTCTGTTCTGTTGAGTTAAAAAAAGACAGTGGCACCTCTGGATGCGAACGGGATCCATTCTGGAGCCCCTTTCGCATCCTGAAGCGAACGCAACCCGGGTCTGCGTGTGCATGGGTCGTGATTCGCTGCGCATACGCATGACGTCATTTTGAGCGCCTGCGTGTGCGCGAGAAGCAAAATCCAGAAGTAACGTGTTCCGTTACTTCCGGGTCGCTGCGGAGCGTAACCTGAGAACGCTCAACCTGAAGCATATTTAACCTGAGGTATGGACTGCACAGTCATCCCTCGGGTTGAAGTAGCTTCGGGATGAATATTTCCGGGTTGCGCTCCACGGCGACCCAGAAGTAATGGAGCGCGTTACTTCCGGGTTTCGCCCCTTGCGCAGACGCGTCTTACGTTTACAGTGGTGCCTCGCTAGACGAAAAGAATCCTTTCTGTGATTCTCTCCGTCTAGCGGTTTTTGCGTCTTGCAAAGCAAGCCCATTGAAGGATTAGCGCTATTAGAGGCTTTTAGCGGCTTATCTGCTGATCGGATCAGCTGATAAGCGGCTTAGCAGCTTAGAAAAAGGGGGGGAGAAAAAAAAACCAGCAGGAACTCGCAAGACATTGTCGTCTTGCGAAGCAAGCTCATAGGAAATTTGTTTTGCGAAGCACCTCCAAAACGGAAAACTCTTTCGTCTAGCGAGTTTTCCGTCTTGCGAGGCATTCGTCTTGCGGGGCACCACTGTACTTCCAGGTGTGAATGGGGCTCCGGAACGGATCCCATTCGTATCCAGAGGTACCACTGTAATTAAATATTTGCACTAGCACAGTGGGACTCCCTCCCCCCTTGGGTCCCTTACAGCATCCCCTAAACTGCTCCAGTATGTACATTCAAGGGAACCTCCAGATCAGATTTAGTGGGTGTGAAGGGAGGAGGAGAAAATTGCACTGATGGAACTTTTTCCTTAGCACTACATTGAAAGCAACCCAAATTGTGTGCAGGTGGGGCCTCCTTGAAACAGCCCCATTTGACCTGGATGCTCAGAGGCCATAGAATGATGACTGACTGTTATGGCTGGGGGAGAAAAATAAAAGCAGAAAACTGGGTGGGAGAGGGGAATGGGATGGAGTGTCATGGAAGAAGGTATGTCTAGCTGCCTCTCTGGAATACTGAACAGGAGCACTCCACACTGCAACATTTTGTTGCAGGTTCTGCCTGTATTTTATAGCAAGGCATTTGGAGTATGGGGAGGCAGAGGGAGACGGCACTGTTTAAAATATAGCAGTGGGAATAGGGAGCAGAATGGAAAAGAATTACCGTATTTTTCGCTCTATAGGACGCACCCAACCATAGGACGGGGGGAGAACCATAGAGGGGGAGAACAAGAAAAAAAATAATCTCCCCCTCTCTGCACAGCGCCCCGTCAGCGAAGCGGCAGGAGAAACGGAGCCCCTTCCATTTCTCCTCCCGCTTAGCTGAAGGGCCGACTACCCTTCAGCGAAAGGAACCCGAAGCCTCCGGAGCGCAGCGGGGACTCCTGCCGTGCTCTAGAGGCTTCAGGCAGCTCTCATTGAAGCCTGGAAAGCGAAAGGGGTCGGTGCGCACTGACCCCTCTTGCTCTCCAGGCTTCACTGAAGGCAACCCAAAGCCTCCGGAGCGCGGCGGGAGCGCTCCTACTGCGCTTCGGAGGCTTCACGTTGCTATCGCTGAAGCCAAGGAGCCTGCATTTGCTCCATAAGAAGCACACACATTTCCCCTTAATTTTTGGAGGGGGAAATGCGTGTCTTATAGAGCGAAAAATACGGTATTTGATAGAATTCTTTTTGTTTGCATGCATATTCCATGACTGCTTTTGCATATTCCATGACTGCTTTTGCAGTCCGCAAAAAAATGGATGATTGTATGCAGTCAACAGTGAATTGTTCTTGAAGCCTTTCTCCCAATCCGGTTGACTTGCTTGCACTGCTTGGAAGCTTCCCCACTCTGTGACTGAAATTTTGCTGTTCTGCATTTGTTACAGTTCTGACTCAAAGCTACTTTCTTGACACTTCTATCCTAGGAAATAATGCAGGATTAGCTTAAGCTACTTTCATTAACAATCCACTTAGCTGGAAGCGTCTTAATGGCCTGTGATGTTGATCAGCATTGATAAATGATTTTTGTGAATTAATTTTAAGAGCCCATCTCTTTGGGTCTCTGAAATCCTTGACAAGTGCTGTATATGAATAATGTAGTGTAGCTGTAATGCATCTCGATATGTTACCAGTTCATAACAATCTGAAAAATGTGTATGTTCCACAGAGTCGTTAGAAAAAATGCTAAGTGCTTTCTACCTCCCCCATGGTCGAGATGAGGTTTAGGAATGCTTGTTCAATGCAATAACATATTTTAACCGCTTCAAAAGTGTAATGATTCTGAACCATTACTTTTTCACTCATCTAATATAGGGATGAATATTTCTTGGGTCAGAAAATTTTATATACGTAGAGGTGAGGCCATACTGAATTTTACTTATGTGTGGTTCATTTTGACTGAGTGTGGAAAAAGTAACATGAATGTTGTTTTAATAGCAGCCCTCATCTGGGTAGGAGTCTAACTTCTCTCTCCCTCTGAAAACAGCTGGTTATATGAAAATTTCTATTTTTCATTTTAAGCACGCAAGCACCAGAGCTGGCTGGGCCTGGAGTACCTGTCGTACAGAACCGGCAAGGCTATTGCAACTGTTGCCATGTACACTACAGTAATCTTGAACAGGTAAGGACTTAACTCCAACTGCCATTATGGGAACCTTGGTTTTCCATTATCTGTCAAAGGGCTTGATCAGCTGTTAGTTTTACTCGATTGGATCTAAAAGTTTAAAAATAAAGAATGAGAACATTGTTTGACACAGCCAGTTTCATTTTTAATCTTCAGCTTGATGGTGTTTGCACTAAAAAAAAATTTAGGTAATAGATCTGTAAACAGTGGCTCACTCCCACATTCACTGCAACTTAAGAAAAGGGTGTTTGTGAAAACGAGTAGAGTTCAATATGTGCACTAGGTGTAGAGAACAGCCCCTCTGTCCAGCAAGTCCCACTTTTCTTCATCTTCCTTAGCGCTATCACCTACAGTGGTACCTCTGGTTTCGTACTTAATTCGTTCCGGAGGTCTGTTCTTAACCTGAAACTGTTCTTAACCTGAAGCATTAGCTAATGGGGCCTCCCGCTGCTGCCGCCGCCACCGCGCGATTTCTGTTCTCATCCTGAAGCAAAGTTCTTAACCTGAGGTATTATTTCTGGGTTAGCGGAGTCTGTAACCTGAAGCATATATAACCCGAGGTACCACTGTATTTCTCACTGCTATCATTACAATTCTTGGGCTGGGCTTGAACTGTTGAGAGAACTTGCATTCCACTGCACAGGATACCATGGAAGAAGATGCTCGTGTGGCTAGTAGAACATTTAGGCAAGGAAAACTTGTGCCTTGGAAGCTGGGGGTAGAGAGGTTAAATACATCTGAGAAGTGGAAAAACTTCCTTAAACCTTAGGAGGGAAATTCCATTGGCCTAAAGGGCAGAGATGCAGAACCTCCTCCTGCTGTTTCTCCAGTACCCATTCAACTGTCTTTCTATTACCATTTCTTACTCCTTAATTTTGGCCACTTCCACACCTCACCCTTGTTTCCCCCAGTTATGTGCAGTCTCTTTCTTTTGTCCCCCATCCTCTGCTGCAACTGCCTCCTCCCACCCAGGTTTCTTTGCTTCTAGTGCAGGGGTCAGCAAACTTTTTCAGCAGGGGGCCGGTCCACTGTCCCTCAGACCTTGTGGGGGGCCAGACTATATTTTGAAAAAAAAATATGATGCAAGAGCATCACGAGCCCCGGTGGCTGCTTACCTGTGTCTTGCGAGCGGCAGGGGCTGGTGGCGGCGGTGGAGGGACGATGAGCGGCCTGCGAAAGAGCTCCGGAGAGGGGCTGCTTAAAATGGCGACCGCTCGAGCGCTGCTGCTGCTGTGGCACCAACAAAGCCCAGCCCCCTTCCTCCTCTAGGCAGGGCAGGGAGAAGCCAGGAGGAGGCGCCACCGCCATGTGAGGGAGAGGGAGATCCACACAGCGATTCCTGGACCGTCCGTGGGCCGGATCCAGAAAGCAGTTGGGCCTGATCCGGCCTGCGGGCCTTAATTTGCCAACCCATTCTAGTGTTTGGTTGGGAGGGGGAAAGGAGAGATGGGTAGCTCTGTGGCAACTTTATCACATGTGTTCAACTGGCATCTTTTTCTGTTCATTTTTTTGGGAGTTACCCTTATCTTGTATATTGTAATGAAAACAGTTGTTAAGTTTTGATAGCTGATTAATATAAAGCATCCTCTTCTTCCCTCGTTCAGCACGTGTACAGTACCCAGCACAGGCACTTTGCCACTTACCGCAGGAATCGTACGGGCACAACTAGCCTGATGGAGCGTTTCTTGCAAGATGTTTTGCGGCACCATCCCTATAGATACCATGATAACAGGTAAAATACCCAGGTTTTTTTTGGCTTGTCTAACTTTTATAATATATATGCAAGGTAGTGTGTTAAACTTCTTAAATTATGGAATTTGCAGCAGGTTTGGTCCTCTGGAGAGGGAACATTTACCTGGAGACCCTCGCTTCATACAAAACATGTATTTAGCTTAATGGATTGTTTCATATAACTGCACTAATTACAGAGCTTTTAAATTTAATTGGTAGAATAAATCAGCACAATTCTATGGTTGTGCAATCGTCGCATGATACAGTCATGCAACAAACCACATCCACGGAAGCATTTGTGCAAAAGGGCTTACCCCTCTCCACCCTACCCCCCAATTTGACTTAGGGGGAGTTGGACTCAGAAGAACCCTTTAGAACAGCACGGGGGGGGGGGCATTCTGTCTGGTAGGGTGCAGTGCTTGCACAGACAGAATGATTGCAATAGCATGAGATTGAATTCTACTCAAAGAGATGTTGTGTGCAAATTTGGCTCCAGATCCCCGCATTTATTTTCTGGGGTCTTTCAATTTATCTGGATGGTGTTATTTCAAATGATACCTGGAAGGAATATCTTGGCAGAGAAAGCTGAATGTCCAGATCAAGGCCAGCAAAGGTATAATGTAGGAATTTTGCTGTGAGAAGTGACAAGGGACCAAAAATTAATCCTGATTCTGTTTCGGAAAACTGAATTGTGAAAATTTATTCTGTCTGCTGTGAACTAGGTTCTGCCATTTTTGATGAATTGATGAGAATGCAAAAATGAATTATGGGTGTGTGAGGGAAGTGCACAATGGCTGCAGTTTGGCATCACACTAAACCATAGTTGAGTGTAATACAAGCTGGAACAAGCTGCAGTGAGCCTTGGTCTCCCATCTCCTCCTTCTGTGTGGTTAAGGAGAAGGAGTTTGGAAGCATTGGCATCTGCTTTTGCTTAACCACATTTTTTTCATGCTACCTGTGATTTGTTTGAAACGAATCAGCTTGGAACCATAATTACGGAGGCATTTATTTAACTGGGTGGGAGAACTGCGCAAACCTGAGGCTCACTACAGCTCATCCCCATTTCTTTGTGTAATTTCACCACTATAAACGGAGCTGCAACAGACATCCAGAAAAGTGAAGGAAATGCATAGGTCTCTCTATCTTATTTGTATCTGTCTCCCCCCCCCCAGGAGTATCTTTTCTGCCTGGGGCCTGAGTGGGGATCCTGAGCCCCAAACCCAGTGTTCTCTGCTGAGTCCTATCAGGATTCCCCATCAAGCAGCTGGCACAAAATGTGCCTCGTGGGCTGCGTTTAGCACAGTAGGGAACCAGTTGTGCAGGCCCTGAAGCGGAGCCCAAACAAAGCTATCCCATCTTTTTGAGGGATGCTGTATTGAAAACAGTGGGCTATATCCAGTGAGGGTCTTCCACCCCCCAAAAAAAAAGCTGGTTCTGAGGCATAGCTGCCAACCGTCCCTTATTTGGCGGGAAACTCCCTTATCCCAGCGCTGTGTCCCACTGCTGTCCCGGATTAATGATGTCCCTTAAATTTCCCGGGTTTCAAAGGAAGCAGCTCCTCTCCCTCCCTCCCTGCCGGCTAGGCTCCAACTGGGTTGCTTGGCTGCCTGGCCCGCCCCCCTCCGGCCTCCTCTCACCAGCCTCGGCCCCCGGGAGCCCCTCCCCACCGGGACTGGCGGGAGCCTAAGGCTCTTCCGCCACCACCCTCCTCGCAGCTGCCAAACTGAATGTCTCTGCCTGGGGCCTCCCCTCTGCCTGCTGCTGCCGCTCCCGCTAAGCCGTACTGCGGCTGTGCCGCCGAAGGACCCGGATGAGATGGGCAGCCTGGCGCGGCCTATGAATTGCTGAGGAGCCTTGAGAGGAGAGCGAGGGCAACGATAGAGAAAGCAGTTCCGAGAGAGGAGGAGGCGGTGGAGGCGCGGGCAGGTGTTCCAAGAGCTAACCATAGAGGGGGAAAGCGGAGGAAGGACTGCATGTGCTTCTCCCATAGATTTGTAGTGGTAGACTAGCATAGATGGTCTGATCTGTGGGTTTACTTCGGGCGCTATTCCCCCCCCCCTTCCTCCCGCCCCGCCTGATGGAACTGAGAGCTGCAGATGGAGCACGAGAGAAAGATACAGAACTGCAGCAGCATCTTCGTAGCTTGGACTTTGTTTTGTGCGAAAAGTGGTTGCTGCTTGTAGTTATTTAATTGCAGTGTTTCATCAGCTGGTGTCTTGAGCAGCAACCTCTGGAAACGAAGGGCTAAAAACCGGCGCTGCTCTCCCAAATTATCTGGTCCCTTTTAACTTCGTATTTCAGCTGGTTGACTAAAATCCCTTATTTTGGCTGCTGATCCCTTATTTCCGAGGCTGCTGGTCCCTTATTTTCAAATCTGTAAGTTGACAGCTATGTTCTGAGGGCAAGCAGGGGGCAGGAAAGGAAGAGGGATTTCCATTGTGCCGAAGGAAGTCTCTTGCCCCAGCAGAGCTGCAGTGATGGACCCAGCCCTGGGATCCGGTGCTTTCATTTTCCTTCTTTCCGTTTGATTTTCAAAGTATGTCAAGAGCAAAATCCCATCTGGGCATCAGCTGTGAGGCCACCATTGGAACTTCTTAATAATAAACTCCTGGAGTGAAATAAACACCTGACTATTCTGGGTTAGCTATAATCACATCACTCACATGTGGCAGCCACGAGCCAGGGAATAGGTTGTTCTAATGAGTGCAGACTAAAATAGTATTTTGCTCTGGTACCTGATATATTATTTATAAAAGTTAGCGTAGAAGGTTTTATTCCTTGGTGTTTCATCCATCATACTTTTATGTTATGTGCTGTATTGATGGCAGGGAGGATATTTCTGAAGACTGCTGTTTCATGCTGCTGCTATTTCCTTTCTGAAAAGACAGCGCATCAATTCTTAGACTGCAGGATGCTACCAGAACATAAGGAATGTTCTTTGGTGTCTGTTGAGAAGCTAGTATTTCATTCACTGATATGGTTTATCAAAGACTTGAAATTAAAAGATACAAAACGTCAAAAAGTCCAGGACAAAACCAGCTTTTCTGCCAGAACGCAATTCTGAGCAGCTGCCATGCATCTAAACCTTTCATTCCACTTAGATGGTTCGTGGCTGCTATGAGTGCTCCCACACACTCGTAGGAATGCGTTTTGTTTTGCCTTTGTTCATTTTTCTGCTTGAGAGGCGTTTGAATTTTTAACACATCTCCCCTTTGCTGTGTTGATTTTAATGGAATTTCAGCATCTTGCAAGGCTATCTTGATTCTAGCTAGTATTAGAACAGTATGAGGACAAGGAAGCTGCTGTAAAAGCTTCTTTCAGGGCTATCTGAATATAAACTCAGACATATAAAATGCACACGAGAGCATAATTAGTGCAAAGACAAACCTTTTCTCAACCATTAGTGCAAAGCAACACTGATGGTTAACTGCCTGCATCCGTGGTCAGAAACATCTGGCCTTTATTCAGGTAAACTGTTCGGTATGAAGGAAAATATCAACCCTTTGTTTAAGTAGGATTTCCCCTCTCAGATCTTTTGACATTTGAATGCAACCATGGACCTGTGTACCTAGTCACTGAATGGGGGCACGGTTAGTAATCAGTTGAGAATCTCATTAAAAAATTAGCCCATATCATTGCGAATATTGGCTGCAATGACAAGAACACTCCGGGTTAGTTTACAGAAAGGGCAAGGACAAGGGGTGAGAAGAATTCATCTACACAGCTGTGGATTAAGTTTATGCGGGTTTTACAGGCACAGTGGCTTGGATCCTAATTTTTCATTCTGTAAACAGAAGCTCCTTCTGCTCATGGAATAAGAGAATTAGGATCCTAACCAGTGGCTGTACAATAAGATACACACAATACAGGAATATTCATGTTTTTGTCACAGGAAGATTATTCAGAATAGAAATTCGTGCTGTCTTAGGCGTCTAATGCAGTTCATGTCTGTGTATAAACTGATACTGGGTATAGCTTATTTATATTCTTGTTGATACACTTTAAAAAAATCTGTCTTTCTTTAAATTGAAACCTATCAAAGTAGCATTTCTAATTCTACAATGTGTATGCATTGCTTCTGTGCTCTGGTCCTCATAGGCAGCCATTAACTGCATTATTACATTAAGCTTCCCTGCCTCAAAGAGTGTCTGCTATAACAAAGGCTGCCCAGCTGAAGGCTCATATTCTTTCTTTTATTTTTATTGTCCCAACATATCCTTCCCCAGCGCTCCAGTAGCTCAGAAGAGTGTTAATCATTGTGGCAGAGAGTTTTGGCACTAGTAGTAGTTCTGGGAACAGTGCTGCAGTTTTTCCTATGCAGCAGAATCTCAGTTCTTCCCTCACCATTATACAGTAACATTAAAAGGTAAAGGTACCCCTGACCATTAACAGTACAGTAACATTAATGGGCTTTAAATAAAACATTACCGTCCATGAAATTCAGAATTCAAACCTGTAAGTTATGGGGCAGTTATTAAGGAGTGTTTTTGTTGGTGGCCCAATTTGACTTGCAGCTGAAGTTCTGATTGTACTGATGATAATAATAATAATAATTTTAATAATAATTTTTATTTGTACCCCGCCCTCCCCAGCCAAGGCCGGGCTCAGGGCAGCTAACAAGCAATAATAAAATCAAGTTGAATGAATACAACTCAAAAACAAAATTAAAATACAACATTAAAATATTGAAACATTAAAATATTAAAATGTAGCCTCATCGCAGGAGGAGAAAGGAAAAGAAAAAAGAAAGAGCGGGAGGGAATCAAATTGGCTCCAAGCCAAAGGCCAGGCGGAACAACTGTGCGGAAAGAAATCAGATCCTGCAGGGCCCTGGTCTCATGAGGCAGAGCGTTCCACCAGGCCGGAGCCAGTGTTGAAAAGGCCCTGGCTCTGGTTGAAGCTAATCTAACTTAGGGCCCAGGACCTCTAGGGTGTTGCTATTTATGGACCTTGAGGCTCTCCGTGGGGCACACCGGGAGAGGTGGTCCCGTAGGTACGAGGGTCCTAGGCCGTGAAGGGCTTTAAAGGTCAAAGCCAGCACCTTAAATCTGACCCTGTACTCCACTGGGAGCCAGTGCAGTTTGAAAAGCACTGGGTGAATATGCTCCCATGGCAGAGACCCTGTGAGGAGCCTCGCTGCTGCATTCTGCACCCACTGGAATTTCTGGGACAGCTTCAAGGGCAGCCCTGCGTAGAGCGAATTACAGTAGTCAAGCCTGGAGGTGACTACTATTAGAGCAGTTCTTGTTTTATTAACTCTTGGGGCTCTTAATCCCATAGCTGCAAACCCCAGTTTTGTGCTAAGTGTATTTACAACGTTTACGTGAGTTTTCTTCTCCCTTCCCCAGACCGACTCACGACGACATACCTATCGGCAGCTCCCAACCTCTTCCCAGGAATGAGGCTCTTTTGCCGGTGGAAGTGCTGGAGAAGGAAAGTGCCATTAGCAAGGGAGAAGAACCGAGCACCAACAGTGCATTGACTGCAGAGTTAGGCTGCTTCACTTCCCAGAGGTCACACGAGGAACTGAAGAAGGCTCCTGGACCAGTCACACTTCTCCATACGCTAGAAGAAAGGGGAAAAGTGCACAGCCAAGGAACTTCACAGCAAACTATAGACATCTCCAGCAGTACAAGAAATCATGTTGCAGCAGATGGAATTCCGACTGAAAGTAGTAGCCATAAAACCCCACTTGCAGCAGTGAACCCCTTACCTTGCCCATCATCCATTAGCCACTCACCACCCCCTCCAACGCTTGCAAAAATTGTGAGGCATTCAGTAATACCAGATTCGGCTTCACAGAACAGGTGTGAGCAAACCAAGCAGAGCATATGCGATCAAGATGGATTACTGATTCCAAAATTGAGCCCCGTTTTGCAGTCTCCCCCAAGAACTGTTTCACATTCACAAGATGGATTACCGATTCCAAAATTGAGCCCCGTTTTGCAGTCTCCCCCAAGAACTGTTTCACATTCACAAGATGAGTTACCGATTCCAAAATTGAGCCCCGTTTTGCGGTCTCCCCCAAGAACTGTTTCCCATTCACAAGATGGATTACTGATTCCAAAATTGAGCCCCGTTTTGCAGTCTCCCCCAAGAACTGTTTCACATTCACAAGATGAATTACCGATTCCAAATTTGAGCCCCGTTTTGCAGTCTCCCCCAAGAACTGTTTCCCATTCACAAGAGAGTCCTGTGTGTAATCAAGGCAACTCTTTAATCTCAGGTCAGGTTTTTTTAAAACAAGGTGGCTTACAGGCTCAGGATGAAACTCAGATCGCCGACTTCTGTCTCAGGGACACCAGCAACCCCGTGGGTACCGGTAACTCGCTGAGTTTTCCAGCAGTTCCCCAGTTTTCAGGGGGGAAAGGAAACCAGCTGAGCGGAAGCGCGGAAACTTCTGTAGATGAAATCATTGACAAAGTCATTCTGAGACACTGCTGTGAAACTTCTCCCAAAGAGTCGCCTCTCAGAGACGAAGAGACGGACCCATGCGTAAATCTCCTGTCGCTTCTGGACCACAACAGTGTTCATGGATCCGATGTAAGCTTTGATTGTGATGCAAATGCTCAGTCAGGAAGACACCTGCCTAAGGCAGCTGTTAAAAATCTAGAATTGCTCAAAGAGGTTCAAGTAAATTTACAAGATGAGAAATATGGCTCCCAGCTCAGTTCCATTCTTCAAAATAACTCTGTGCAGCAGACAACAGAACCAGAACCAGATGTGTCCATTCATCATCAAGAACCAGTTCTCCCAGCTTTGCCCCATGTGCCTCCTTCCTTTGTAGGAAAGACGTGGTCCCAGATCATGTACGAAGATGATAGGAAAATTGAAGCCCTTGTGCGGGATTTCAGGGAAGGTCGCTTCCGCTGCCACTTTAATTCCAAGTCCTTGGCTAATGGTGCAACAACAAGGAAGAAGAAGGAAGAAGAAGAAAGGAAAATCGGTGCAATTGCAGCAGAGGAATTGGAGGCTGTGTCAGATAAAGGCCTTCCGGAATTTGGCTCTGACTTCAACTCTCCTGCTGCCTCAGAAACACAACACATTCCAGAAACAGTAAAGAAGCCTCAAAAAAGGACTTGGCGCCTTGCCTCAAGATGCCAAGTAGTCAAGGTTAGCCGTGGCACACAAACTAGCTTGCTGAACTATCCCATAGTGAAACACAAAACCATTAGAAGAGACCATGAGCAGCCAGATCCGAAAGGTTACTTTGTATGGTCAGAGAATGAGAAGACACCCACCATGAAAACTAGACTCTGTGCCCTCAAGCTTCCTGAGTCTTACACCAAAATTCTGAACCCTTTACAGCCCCAAACCACAGTCTATGTTCTTTCCTGTCCAGAGATGAAATTGTCTAGGAGCAACACTGAAGACATTCCCAGAACGAGAAGATGCTACAACTCCACAGATAGTAAGGACTCCATAAGGTACAAATACAAACAGACTTCTATTAAGTATTATGACCCACTGACGAACCGAGTTTTAAAAACTCCTCCCAGGAGTGTCGCTGGGGAAAAGGCAAAGAAGGCTTCACATGTCCGGCAGCTATTCAGGAGTCTTAGCCTTGATGCAAACGGGAAGAAGCGAGCCGATGCGCAGTATGAATGCATAGCACCAAAGTCCTTCAATTCGCCAGATTTCAATGGTTCGTCAACACCTCTCGCGTTGGATCCAGTTAAGGAGAAAGATGAGAATTCAAGTCATAAGACGGATGACTCTTCTGTTTCCCCGGAGAAGTCTGAGTGTCTGGTATGTAGCAGTTCAGAGAAATCCTATAAGCACCTAGTTCTTTCACCCCTGAACTCCCACCGATCCCAGCGGGACGGTGACTTTAGGTTAACTCCCTTCAATAGGCAGAGGAGAAAGGACAGTAGTCGAGAGCCAGGGTTTTCCAAAAAAGCTGCAGGACTAGCCATTGTAAGGCGTTGCCTCATTCGGAGAGGGATCCGGAAGCAGCCACCCAGGACTACAACTCAGGCAAGGGAGGGGAGGATGAGAAAGATTTATTGTGCTGCGAAATCCTCTGGCTTGTCCATTTCCAGGCATCAAACAAAGAAAGCTACTGTAGCAAAGCACCTTAAGAAAGAAAAGCTTGATGCTAAAAAGTTAAAGGTGACAAGCAAACCCAAGGGGACACTTTTGAATGACGCAGCCATTGTGGGCGTGGACATTTCTGAAGAGAGGCAGGAAACCACTCAAGGGCTTCTTCCAAAGTAAAAAATAAAGGAAGTTACTGGAGGCAAGAATCTGCTTTGCACTGTGAAGTGTTTCCCAAACCACACCGACATGGATGTTGATTTTCCCTACTAAGAGGCACTCGAGAACAGGCCGAAGAGGTGGAAAGTGGGAGGGCTTTTCAGAAACCTTTTGCTGCGCCAGAGCTAGAAACTGAACAAGTTCAAGGTCCGACAACAAGCCAACATGCCTACAAACTGTTCACGTTGCTGCTCTGGTGGCATGCTGCACATTGCACTGTTCTATTATGTAAAAGTTACAAATATATATATATGTGTATTTGTTTGTTTGAAAGCACTAAAAGGTCCTGTTTAATAGGCTCCCTTGCATCTTTGCCACAGCAGAGAAATATTGAACTTGAGTTGTACATTATTCTACCTGAAGGGAATGTAGTGCACTAAGTTTCGGAAGTGAATACATTTGCCTTGTACATAAGACTCAGCTTTTCATACCTAGCTGACAAGAAACCCACCAAAACTTTACTCCACAATGGCTTGCGTCCCTTGAGCAGAAGACATCCCTTGCATGTGTGTGCGAGGCTCACCGGTCCTCCCCCCTTCCTTGTCTACAGCTCTACACAGGCACCCTGCTGCTCTGGAGGATCCCCAAACATCTGGAGTCAGTTTGGGGGGGGGGACTGCAGTTGGGAAACTGGACACCCTCACGACGTTAGCAGAAGTGCCTTCAGCTTGTAATGTGTGGTCTTTGGATCCAAGCCCAAGAGCTATGATCAAAAAATTAAACGGAATTGTATTTCAGTGTAATCTGTGACAAGCCATATAACACAGGGGGGAAAATCAGTGAGACTGTCACAGTAGGACCTGCATACTCCAAAGTAAATTCCCGTTGTTTTCAGTGGGGCTTATTCTCAGGTAAGTATGCATATAGGATTTTGCTGTCCTGGACCACGCGCACTTTCCTTGGGGTAATTCCCACTGAACACAACGGGACTTGCTTCTGAATAAGCATGCACGGGATGACAGTGGTGCCCCGCAAGACGAATGCCTCACAAGACGGAAAACTCGCTAGACGAAAGAGTTTTCCGTTTTGGAGGTGCTTCGCAAAACGAATCTCCTATGGGCTTGCTTCGCAAGATGAAAATGTCTTGCGAGTTCCTGCGGGTTTTTTCCCTCCCCCCTTTTTCTAAGCCGCTTATCAGCTAAGCCGATAATCCGCTAATCCATCAATGGGCTTGCTTCGCAAGACGAAAAACCGCTAGACGAAGAGAATCACAGAACGGATTCTTTTCGTCTTGCGAGGCACCACTGTACACTGTAAATTATGGGAAGAAGTATAAGACTAAGTAGAAGGTTTGCGAAATTACTCTCTAACCCACCCACCCCCAATTGTGTTGGTTTTATCTCTGCTGATGTGCACTCGTTCGTGCTGTCCCCCCTCCCCACCTCTACCCCTTTGAAAGCAGATTAATCTACGGCTTCCCAGGGCCACACCGAACCGTTCATCCAGAATGCTGCACACCAGCAATATTTCTGTCCCCTCATTGAAATTAAAACTACACAGGGATTTTAGAATGGAATAGATCTCTTATGCCTGGTTTCTCTGTCACCCCACAGCATAGTTGTGAAAATATTGGGAATGAATTAAAATAAAGCTGCCGCAGACAAAAGTTCTGAAAGATGCTCCTTCGCATTTTAAGTCCAAACAGATCTACAGATATCGGTTGAGGAAGAAATGTAGGTTTGCCTAAGAAAATAATGGACAGGGATTTTTGTTTGGCTTTTATTTCATTTAAAAGCTTTTTTTTAAAAAAAGTGCATATCCCTGGAGATAGAGAGTTAAATCCAGTAGTGTCCTTCCACCTGTGGGACAGACAGAATTGATGAAACAGATTCACCCCAGATCTGCTTAGGTGTGCTGCAGAAATTTGTCCCAGAAGGTTGGTGGATATTCCAGAGCAGGGGTGTGTTTGTGTGTGTGTTACTTGGGAGGAAGAGAGGAAGTCAAAGCCTCACATGGCATTGAATGCTGCTCTTAGGCTATTGTGGTTATGCAAAACATTTTTTTAGATTAGCTTCCCTTCTCTACATATGACCCACCTGGATTTGTTTTAGTCGACAAGTCTGTTTTCTGGGAAGAGACTTTCCAAGCAGGAATTGACATGAGACTGAATGTTGACGCTGTCTTTGACACCCCTGGCTGTTAGGACATTGTTTCCATGTGAAGTACAGCACCGTTCAGTATTAGTGCCTCAGTCATTTGATAATTCTGACTAACAGAAAAGTAATTTTTAAAACAGAAGTTCTTTCACTGATAATTTTTATAACAAAGTTACTTTATAAATAAAAAAAGCTTATAATGCAAAGGTTTCTTTTTCAAAGTCAAGTTTATGTGTTAAACCAAATTTTACGGTTATCACTTACAAATTTCAAGTTAGCCTCGTTTTATTGATAAGAGTGTCCTTTCTACCTAATGTGCCAATTTGGGTTTTTTAAAAAAAACAAAATGATGTATGAATACAGGTATACATAGTTCTGTTTGTTCA
Organism: Podarcis vaucheri; assembly: GCF_965113315.1. Classification (NCBI taxonomy): domain Eukaryota; kingdom Metazoa; phylum Chordata; class Lepidosauria; order Squamata; family Lacertidae; genus Podarcis; species Podarcis vaucheri. The sequence goes on from NC_138759.1 coordinate 132,452,171, forward strand.
TAACATTTTATTAACTTTTTGTTTTTAGTGCATTGGCTTGATTTTGACTATCACTAAAGAGTTCCACATATTCGTAAGTTGTGCTCTTCTACGACACTCATTTTTCCTCACAACCTCAAGCAAGATGCACTGGGCAGAGTTTATCTAACTTCTAAAACTTTTGAATATTTGCATGATTTTCCTTTGTAAATAGGGTCTTCAACCAGAGCAATTTTTTAAAAAAAGAAAATGGCTATATTTAAGGAAATTTTTCCAGTAACGATATATTTTTTCTTTAAAAACAGAATGAAGATTAACATCTTATTTTTTGTAAGGTAAAGGGCTTAGAGTGTAAGTCTTGGGAAAGCTGTTCAATGTTTAAAAACATCTACGGTTCTTACATGTGTATATGCCTCCCCCATGTCTGTTAAAATATCTCTATGTATGCTTGATGCACATGAAAGTTGGGGTGACCATGACATTTTGGTTATGGACTCATTTTATCCATTAAGTGGATTTTATGTGTATGTGTTTAACTTATTATTCTCCAGCCTAGGCACATGGAGTAGAGCAAACTCAACAATTTGAATAGATCGGTCAGAATCCAAAGACATGCTGGCTAAGCATTTTCTCTTGGATATACCTATTTTCAGTTCTAAAGGTGAGCCCAGTTTTCAGTTCAAGTTCTGATGAGGACTGCCAGGTTTCAGGTTTCGAGATGTGAAAGTTTTACGCACTTCCTGAGGTTTGCTAGGAGAAAAATCTCAGGTTGAAAGCTCTGGATAAAAAATGCAAGCTGTTTTCTCCTTGGCTTATGACATCTCTCTCCCCATCCCACACCTGTCACAGGTCCACCTGGCTCGTCCACCAGACACTTCCCTTCCCTTCCCTTCCCAGGTGCCGTTCCCTTTCCCAACCCCAACCCAATGCCAGTTCTGCCAGGCCCTTCATCTCTGGACCTGAGTCACAGAAGATCAGGCAATGTATCATGAGACTGCAGGTCTTTCCACTGGCAGCAGCTTTTGGAGGCCTTGGAGTGAGTGCTGTGAGATGAAAATTAAGGACAGCTGGCTCAGGAGTCCTAGTGGGCATGCAAAAGCTTCCCTTTGTATGTTGGCCATAAAAATTAAATGAGTAACGTTTTTGAAACGGGGAGGGAAGGAAACGTGTGTGTGATAAATATTTTATCACCGCTTCCTGAGAAATTGTGTTAAATGTCAGAATCAAGGTTTTAAGAGGAATCCCTAGGAAGTTGGGGCAGAATTATTATGCGTGAAAAACTTACTTCCCCGAAGCACTGCCGCTAGTTCCAAGACCCACCCTGCCGTAATGGCTTTCCAGATTTCGCTGTCTTTACAGTAAACGTTCCCCTATGCTATGTGTCATTTAGTTGGGAAAAGGCTATGGTAGCAAAATCTTGTCTGGTGATATCTTTGTACTCAAGTCTGCAGAGAGAAGCTTAAATGTTTCAGGTCACTTGCCACCGAGACAAATGTGGGAGCAAAATGAAACCTGTCGGGATAATAGAAATACTGATACCCTTCCAAAATAAGTGCAGTAGATGGCGCATCCAGAGAGGTGAAACTCCATATTTGTGGCAGTAATGTCATGATTCTCATGCTGTGCTATCAGAGTTGCAGCAAGAGAGCTTTCAGGCAGATTTAATATGCAATTACTGCAGATCTCTGGATAGAACCAGCTCCCCACCCCAGCACCCACAATCATGTTGAAAAACAAATGTTCTTTATGAGAGTTGAGAAATCCCTGCTTCCTCCAACATTTAAAATAAAGGTTCCCTCTTCCTCTCCAGCGGTGTTTTAATGTACTTCTAACCTTCCTTGTTTTATTACCCCCCTTTCATTTCTTTTGTCCAAATTTGCCTCTTGTGTTCACTATTAAAAGTGTTAAGACTTTTTGTGTGTGTGGGTGGGTAGGTTAAACCTTTATTCTGAATTTTGGTGCAAAAGATTTCTTGAACAAAGTACATTAGCAGTATTGCCAATTGTAGCTAAATTTCACTGTACTGAGCACAGGAGTTGGAGCTCAATTCTTTCTGCTTGGGATTTCTGTTTATTGCAAGAGAACCCATCTGTGCACATATATGTAGATGTTTAACACTTCCAACTCAGTTACTTTGGTACCAAACGTTTAAATGAAGATAGCTAAATATATTTTGGGTTGAGGGTCCCAGGCTGTGAAACTTGTTTAGTTTCCCATATTTCAACATGTGCTCAATGAGGTACTTCCTAAAGATTATTGGGGTTGCCAAATTCAGTCTTTGACTGCAATCACCTATAACAATGAGACAGAGAAGAAGGATAAAACCTTACTTTCAGGATCTTCAATTTCACACTTAATTAAAAGCAACTTTATGGGATCATTAGGAGTCCTTTTTTTTCCACTGCTCCAATGAACAGGACCGTCTAAACAACTAATTGTTCCAGACTGTAATATGATTGCTAACTTTTGAATGCTAATTGATAAAAGATAGGCTGGATATTTAAAAGTACCCAATTCGTAGGGTAAGCTGAACTTCACATTTTATATGAAAAGTTTGCTTCAAGTCATACATTTGTCTCACTGATAAGCAAGCGTATGCAGAATCAAAGGTTATTATTTCTCCTTTACTTGTAATAGTTTACTGTTCTTGTTCATTTCTTTCACAAAATGTGGAAGAAAAATCATTTTTCTTTGAATAAAATAAAGATCAAAGTTGGTATTGTGTAGTTGGTTTTATGTTTTATTTTTAAAATCCCAGAAATGTGTTGTATGTTTCCTGTTGTTGCTACCTGTTTGGCAGAAATCCATGCCATTTATTTAAGCTTTGTTTAGAATAGTGCCTACCTTAGAACAAGTTGTTCCACGGGGAACATACTGCTATAATTAGGTCAATTCCCCTCCCATTACAACTGCATAATACCCTTGGAATGGTAGCAGTTCTTGTAAGAAACTATCATGGGGAAATACAGACAAATTTCTAGCTCTTTCAAATGATCCCCACCCACCCAATTGGGCTAGATCAGGGGTCTGCAACCCGCGGCTCCGGAGCCGCATGTGGCTCTTTTACACCTTTGCCGCGGCTCCGGGGCGGATACTAGCGAGGGGAGGAGGCGCATTGTGCGCCCCAACACTCCCCACTGTGGCAGGCGCTGTACTGGCTGTGACGTCGCATGGGGGCGGTGCGTGTGTTAGTCACACACCGTCCCGACGTCACCTTCCCGCCCGCCGGCTACATTGTAAGGGGCATGTACGCTGGTCACTGCATTGAAAGGGGGCATGTACGCTGGTCACTGTTTTGAAGGGGAGTGAAGAACACACACACCAAAAGGTAACTTGTTAATTTAATGTTTATTTCTATGAGGAGTAATTCTGAGGGGTCAAACAAAGAAATAATTTTAAAAAGTGACAAAAAAGTTATTTTTATAATGACGAGTTTTGCGGCTGCCAGGTTTTTTTTCTTCGGAAACGGGTCCAAGTGGCTCTTTTTTTCTTAAAGGTTGCAGACTCCTGGGCTAGATGCTAGGAAATCAGTTTATTCTGTAAGTACTCACAATAGGCCTTAAGCTATCAGTTAGGGACTTCTTTGGAGGGGCCTGCCACTAATGTAAACAAAAACAAAAAAAAAATTGGGCAGGATTGACTTTATGAAGTGGGAATTTCATTTGACTTGCGTTCTGTCAAATAGAACTGAACCACTAGCAAATTTCTGCAAGCTGAACTGCAAGGCCTTTCTTGATTTGAGCATCCTCTCAACTTTGTTATAACTAGAAACACGTCCCTATGAGAGACCTCTCTAGTAATTTCCTGCCACAGAACAATTGCCTTGTGTATCAAGGTAGAACAGGGACACGGGTGGCGCTGTGGGTTAAACCACAGAGCCTAGGGCCTGCCGATCAGAAGGTTGGCGGTTCGAATCCCCGCAACGGGGTGAGCTGCCGTTGCTCGGTCCCTGCTCCTGCCAACCTAGCAGTTCGAAAGCTCAAGGTGCAAGTAGATAAATAGGTACTGCTCCGGTGGGAAGGTAAACGGTGTTTCCATGCGCTGCTCTGGTTCACCAGAAGCGGCTTAGTCATGCTGGCCACATGACCTGGAAGCTGTACGCCGGCTCCCTCGGCCAATAAAGCGAGATGAGCACTGCAACCCCAGAGTCATCCGCGACTGGACCTAATGGTCAAGGGTCCCTTTACCTTTATCAAGGTAGAATACGCTGTTTGGAACAGGGAAAATTATCATGAGCAGGTTGGTGTAAATCTTCCAAAATGGGTGCAGGTGGCCCTCTTCTAGCACATCTGATGGGCTTCTAAAGGGTGAGGAGAGCATTGCCTGAGATAAGGTTTGGTATCATTTTGCTTCCTTGCTCTCAGGCATTCGTGGGACGTATAAAGCCCAAATGCCTTTAACTGTGTTCTGATGGTGTTTCCCCATGAAAAGCTGCAAGAAGCTCCCAATTTGAGTGCAGAAATGGAATGGGGGGGGCTGCTTCACCCTTTCTCTTCCAGCCAAAAATCGTAGCCAAGTTGCTACATGCAACTACCACCCATGCATCCTACCACCCTGTAGAGAAGCAGAAGGGGAAGGTTATTTGAGCAGAACAAGGCTGTGAGGAGGGTGTTAAGCTGCCCCATTCACCACCCTTTGCTTAAACTTGCAGTTTCCCATAGCTGATTTTCATTCTAAAAAACATAAAAACGATTGAGTTGTTGTTCATGCTCACTTCAGCTGAAGTGACTAGCTCCTGGTGAGATCCTGAAGGGTTGGGGTCATAGCTGTCAACGTTTCCCTTTTTGTGTGTGTGTGTGTAATATTTTGTATTAATTTTAGCATACAAAAATTTTAAGACATACCACACAAATTATTATACATATATCCTTATTTGGACTTCCTTCAGCAACTCTGATAGCCTTCCGTCTTAATTATTTCTCCTGCAATTCTTAATATTGCCTTTACATTTTCTAACAAATCATTTCTTCCTTTCCATTTTTACATTATTTCTTAAGTTACTCCTCACACAACTTCTTGTAGTCCTACAAATGTAATTTGATCATCGCAAATACTTTTCAGATACTCAGTAAATTTAGTCCAGTCTTTGGTAAACCTCTGGTCTCGCCGGTCTCGGATCCTTCCTGTTAGCTTATCTAGTTCTGCGTAGTCCATCAATTTCATCCTCCATTCTTCTAATGTTGGTAGTTCTTCTTGCTTCCATTTTTGGGCCAATAATATTCTTGCTGCTGTGGGGTCATAGCTGTCAACGTTTCCCTTTTTTTAAAGGGAAATTCCCTTTATTCCGAATAGGATTCCTCGCAAGAAAAGGGAAAAGTTGACAGCTATGTGGGGTGGCCACATGAGTAACAGAAGTGACTTGTCTTGGAGAGACTTTTTTTTGCACTGAAGGATGTGGGATGGATACAACACATCACTAAAGGGAAATGGTAGAGGGAGCAGCGATGCTTCGTGTGGTCATGTTTTGTAGCTCTTGGCAGGTTAAGGCAATTAGTTCAAATGGCAGGATGGAAGATTTAGGCACCATTCCTTCTTTTGCACCTTTGAGCACTTTGGGGGAAGGTGAGGAGAGGTACCCCACCTAGGCCCAAAGTCACCCCCTCCCAACCAGGCCTCAAACTGTCCAAAATTCCGTTTGTCTTCTAAAAATCCACAGCTAAAGCTTTCCTCTGTTTTCTCACAAGATGCTGTGCAAGGACAAACCGTTACTTTTAGCAGCACAAGAAGGCTTCAAAAAGCTAATGAATATCTGAAGAAACCTGAGGCCTTTCTCCTGGGCATAGTTGGCCAATCGGTGTTAAAGAAGGATAGAACTTTCTTTATGTACGCTACAGCAGCAGCAAGAATTCTCATTGCAAAGCACTGGAAGACACAAGATCTACCCACCCTGGAAGAATGGCAAATGCAACTAATAGACTATATGGAAATGGCGGAAATGACTGGCAGAATTCGAGATCAGGGAGAAGAGCTCGTGGAGGAAGATTGGAGGAAATTAAAAATTTATTTACAGAAACAATGTAAATTTTTTGAATGCTGTTGACGTTGAAATGAACTGATGGGGTTCTAGCACCAAGGTAAAATGTAAGAGGGGATTAATAATAGATAAGTTAAATTGGATATGAATTTGCTGAACTAAATTTTTTAAAAAAGGGATACAAAAAAGGGAGGCGTGAGGAAGTCAGGAAAATAAGTTAACTAAAGAGAAATTTTAAAAAGGGAATTTTTTCTTCTTTTTTATGTGCTTCTTTCCCCCCCTTTTTTCTTGTCTTTTTTGTGTTTAATGTTTGTATTTTTGTATTTTGTAACTTTGTATTTTTCTGTTTCTGTATTCTTTTGAATCTCCTTATTGATAAAACCTAATAAAATATTATAAAACAAAACAAAACAAAAAGCTAATGAATAGACTCTGACAGAGCAGGCCTGAGAACTGACTTTTATCTCATTCTAGTTGCAACATCTTTGGACGTGCTGAATCGCGAAACTCCTCGACCCCCTTGGTTTCTCACACACACACCCTTTCCTGGGAAGGGTCCCAAGACAGGAGCTTTCTGTACATGCTCAGGAACTCATGGGGCAGGACTCCTGAGGGAGGAGAAAGGGGAGGGAAATAGAAGGGGAATATATACTCTGTGCACATGACTGTGAACTCGTGCATGCTTTTGTGAGTTATCACACTTGCTCCTTCTACCAGTTCATGGGTGGTAGAAATACAGTGGTGCCCCGCAAGACGAATGCCTCGCAAGACGGAAAACCCGCTAGACAAAAGAGTTTTCTGTTTTGGAGGTGCTTCGCAAAACGAATCTCCTATGGGCTTGCTTCGCAAGACGACAATGTCTTGCGAGTTCCTGCTGGTTCCCCCCCTTTTTTCTAAGCCGCTAAGCCGCTTATCAGCTGATCCGATCAGCAGATAAGCAGCTAAAAGCCTCTAATAGCGCTAAGCCGCTAATCCTTCAATGGGCTTGCTTCGCAAGACGAAAAAACCGCTAGACAAAGAGAATCACAGAACGGATTCTTTTCGTCTTGCGAAGCACCACTGTAAAAGCTTTTTCTCCGAAACTATTCCTTGAGTGTCTGTTGACTCCCACTTCCCTTTCCCAGGCGCAATATTTTTCCCACCCGAGGGCAAAGCCTCATAAGGCTACACCATATGTTATTAGGGAAGGAACTGTCTGAGCTGAAGGCATTCACCCACCAGCCATGCTCAGACTTGGCAGAGCATATTTCAAGTGGGGAGTAAGTGGGTTTCAGTCAGCCCCATAATCAGACTTTGTGTCTTTTCAGTAGCTTCTTTTTTTAATAAAAAAGTCACTTTTTGTATAACTTGTCCCTTTTCAACGTGTGCCTGTGTCTCTTAACTGCAGGCTGCATATCATCTTGTTCCAGAACATGGCCGTTTCTGAGCTCCTGCCAGAACCGTGTGCTTTTTTTTGTTTTGTTTTATGGAGTCTGCAGTCCAGATAACATTGCAGCCAAAGTCAGCATATTTTACCCCTCTCCCCACTGTAATTAGTTAATGTTCACAGCCGCCTTGAGGACATAAAGGACTTTTTAAGTAGTGAGAAGTGTTGGGATTCTCAAACCGCCTTCGCGCTTCGTTTGCTTTATCACCCCCCAGAATTAAAACCACAATATTATTAGTATTGTGCACATAAATGATGATACAGAAGGTGATTTCTGACATCCTACTTGGCTCTGGAGTGAAGCATGCTATTTTTAGAAGGCTTCCATGCTAGTTTTGATAGAGTGCGTTGAATGCAACTGCCCCCCACCCCGCCTTTTAAATGTTACTCTCTTTATTTTCTTCTTCTAAACAGTAACTGCCCCTGCCTAATGCTCTTCTGAGGGTGATGACATTAAGGAGTCTTCTCCCTGACTAATGGGAGACAAGTCTGTGAGCAGAGGAATTTAAAGAGACAGGCAGCTGTGAAGGAGAGACTAGCAAAAGAGAAAAGGCAAGAAATCCCACAGGGAATTCAGGACAAAAGTATCGCCGTTCTTATTTTATCTGTAAGCTGCCTTGAGTCCCTGTCAGGGGAAAAGGCGCGGTATAAATAAATATAATAAAATTATTATTATTATTATTATTATTATTATTATTATTATTATTATTATTTATTATTACAGTGGTACCTTGGGTTAAGAACTTAATTCGTTCCGGAGGTCTGTTCTTCACCTGAAACCTCTTTACCTGAAGCACCACTTTAGCTAATGGGGCCTCCTGCTGCTGCTGCTGCCGCCGCGCCGCCAAAGCACGATTTCTGTTCTTATCCTGAAGCAAAGTTCTTAACCCGAGGTAATATTTCTGGGTTAGCAGAGTCTGTAACCTGAAGCGTATGTAACCCGAGATACCACTGTAATTGTAATCCAATACAGGCACGACTTTCAGTTAGCCTCATATCTTAGGAATTTGTCCGTACCCACCTACCGGCGTTTATTTACCAAAGCTAGATTAAATGTATTTCCTTCGGAAGTGCAAAATGGTAGACTGAGAGGCATCCCCTACCAGAATAGGCTTTGTTTATGTTCCCAGGACGTCGATTGCACGAAGCATATCCTACTACATTGTGGGCAGTACAAGAAAGCAAGGGATCAACTGATCAAACCCTTACCAGCAAATCTGCTGGGAACATCTGAAGCCTCCCATATTAAATACCTTCTGGAGGATAGGTCAAATGAGATTACAGTGACCGTGGCAGTTTCTTTCGGACGTCACAAGAAACAAAGACCATCATGCTCTAGACATAACAAAATGACTACCCGGTCTCTTTCGCCTGTTGTTTGGTTGTTTTAACTGTATCTGCCCGGACGCCGAGGTCCAGCGCCGAGGGCCTTCTGGCGGTTCCCTCACTGCGAGAAGCCAAGTTACAGGGAACCAGGCAGAGGGCCTTCTCGGTAGTGGCGCCCGCCCTGTGGAACGCCCTCCCACCAGATGTCAAAGAGAAAAATAACTACCAAACTTTTAGAAGACGTCTGAAGGCAGCCCTGTTCAGGGAAGCTTTTAATGTTTAATAGGTTATTATATTTTAGTGTTTTGTTGGAAGCCACCCAGAGTGGCTGGGGAAACCCAGCCAGATGGGCGGGGTATAATTAATAAAGTATTATTATTATTATTATTATTATTATTATTATTATTATTATTATTATATTGTTTTGAAACTGTTTCGTGGGTCTATGGACCACAATAAAGATATTTGAAATAAATAATTGTTGCTTTTGGGTTTTTAGGAATAACTCGCCAAAAAAAGCACACAGATGTGAGTTTTGATGACTCCTACATCTCTTCCCAGGCCACCCCAAGACATGCTGCCTCTTTAGTTGGGTAAGCCTGTCTCCTCCTGTCTCCCCCTCCATCTCCATCATCTCATCTGGCTGCTTTCTCACCATGGCAGTGAAGGCTTTCCATTCCTTACCCTGCTGACTAGTTCAAATTTTTTTAAAGATCAGATGCTACCTTGGCACAGGAATTTGCAGCGGCGTCGAACTTCTGTAGCTGCCATCACAGTTGGCTGCCATCGAGTGAATGAATACTGTGAGCGCCATTGGCTAGCAACAGAATGACCTGAGCTCATCTTCCATAGCCAGCAGTGCTGGCTTGGCCCGCTAGGATTCATAATTCTCCCAGAAGAGTTTGCTAGTTAATATATTGTGATATTATACTGGCAGGATTGCCAGCAGTCTTCCATTTACCCAGTTAGTCCAGAAGCCTCCAGGATTTCTTTGGATGTGTATCAGAATCAAAGAGTGTGATAGTGGGAAGGTGTGATAGCCTGGGCCTTGGGCTCGGACTCAGAGTCAAAGGAGTCTCAGTCCGCACCGGATCCTCTGCCTCAGGCAGCATCTGAACCTAGTCTGGGGCCTGATTCTGAAGAGCCCCAGTCTGCACAGGTTCCCCTGCAACAAGCACCAGCTGGGCCGAGTCAGGGGCCTGAGCCTGCCCTGGCTCCAGATGCGGGGATTACTTTGTTGCCTCCAGCTGGGCCATCATTTACAGCTGCTCCACTACCAGTTGGGTCAGGAGAGGCTGAGGTGGCCTCTGGGTCTAGTAACCCACTGACATCTCCCAAGCTGCAGAGACTGAGGTCTGAGAGAAGGAGAGACCTGAGTACTCGCAGGAGGAGTGCTCGCCTTCGGGCAAAACAGGGAGCTGAGTCGCCGGGGGATCAGGACCGGCCGTTACCCCGACAGAGATAAAAGGCTGCTGGACCCCGCCCCAGGTTCATTGGGAGCAATGTTGCTGTTTGCCAGAACCTGCCTGTGATCCTGTGCCTGACCTCACCTGGTTTCCTGCCTCGTGTCCTGCCTTGGCCCTGTCGGACTGACTCTTTGTGGAACTCTTGGATTCGGGACCGGACCTGGACTGCGTTACTCGGGTTCCCCCAGGGCCCGGCAGAGTATACAGGGGAGCACAGCTCCAGGACTATCTTTTCCCCGACCAGGAATAACGATGTCGTCTGCCAGAGAGTCCAGGTAATTGATGGTGATTGATGGACTCTCTGTGCACTGGCAAGAGAATGAGGTGATAACAAAGCTTTCACCTTTGACAATTGTTTGAGACATAACTACTACTGAACAATTCGGAGAATAAGGCGGCTTGCCATTATGTGCCCTCATCTGCACTATCGGTTTATGGTAGTAGGGTGTGTTGAATTTTTCAATTTTCAAATTCCAAAAATCAGGGGTGCCGAAAAGCTTTTTTTAAAGAAAGATGGAAAAATTAAGTTTCACTCCAGTGTGGTGTAGTGGTTAAGAGCGGTAGTCACGTAATCTGGGTAACCGGGTTCGCGTCTCCACTCCTCCAGATGCAGCTGCTGGGTGACCTTGGGCCAGTCACACTTCTTTGAAGTCTCTCAGCCCCACTCACCTCACAGAGTGTTTGTTGTGGGGGAGGAAGGGAAAAGGAGAATGTTAGCCGCTTTGAGACTCCTGAAGGGGAGTGAAAGGCGGGATATCAAATCCAAACTCTTCTTCTTCTTCTTCTAAAATGACGCAGCTTATAATAGGGCTGGGTCATCCCATTTTAAACAGTCATGGCTTTTCTCAAAGAATCCAGGGAACTGTTGTTTGTTAAGGGCATTGAGAGTTGTAGGGAGACCTCTTTTCCCACCACTGAGTGGCCATGGATTTCCCACAGTGGTGTCTGGTTGAGGCTGGCAGGGTGGAAGGCCAACACAACTGTTTTTGTGAAGAGCCACTGAATGCAATTATCATTATCTGCCATTTTCTGCATTTCCCTTCCTACCAATGTCACAATTTACTGTATTTTTTGCTCCATAAGACGCACTTTTTTCCTCCTAAAAAGTAAGGGGGAAAGTCTGTGCGTCTTATGGAGCGAATGCGTGGTCCCTGGAGCCGAATTGCCCAAGGGGCGAAAAGCAGATTTTGCTCTTTTTATATATATAAAGAGGAAAGGGGGTGTTGAAATGAAGCCACTGAGCAGCTGATTGGCAAGCGGTTGGGAGGGAGATAAGGGACACTAGCGATAAAGGAGGCTGCCTGGGAGTGGGGAGGTAAAGACAGCGAACTTGCAAGGAGAGGAGACAGGAATACTAAAACAAGCAATGAGGAGAGAAATTAGAATAAAAGGAGGAGCAAAAAACTGCTCCAGCTAAGGAAAAGACGCTAAGGCAAACAAGAGGGAAGGAGGTGTTGAAAGGAAGCAGCTGATCGATGGGATCGGGAGAGAGATAAGGGACGCTAGCAATAAAGGAGGCTGCCTGGGAGAGGGGAGATAAAAGCACATGGATCCTCGGGATTTTTGCATTGGGTCACTCCAAATTCCCCATCAGATCACATAGCATGTCCATGGCTACAGCCTGCACACAGAAAAAACCGCATCCACTGTTTCATGGGGACGCAATGGCGCAAAAACGTGGCTACAAAGCATGGATCCACATGGATCCTCAGGATTTTTGCATTGGGCTACCCAAAACTCGCCGTCAAATCACATATCATGTCTTTGGCCACAGCATGAACCACAAAAATCATACACCCACAGTTTCGTTCAGAATATTTTTTTTCTTGTTTTCCTCCTCTAAAATCTAGGTGCGTCTTATGGTCGGGTGTGCCTTATGGAGCGAAAAATACGGTACTTCCCCCACATCTGCCAACTCTATACCCAAGCTCATCTGATGAAGTGGACTATAGCAGACTGTAGCGCACAAAAGCTTACATCGAGCAAATGTGTTTGTTTGTCTTTAAGGTGCCACACGAGCTTTTGTTCTTTTTGCCGTGGCTACCCTTCCCCCTTTGATATTGTTCTGAGCAGTATACCAATGACAATTGTGAAAGGCAAGACGTCCCTGTGGCTTTTAATTTATTTTTCAACAGAAATGATCCGCTGGGTCTGTATACAAAAGGAGAGAGACAGAGATGTGCCCCCTATTTTGCTGTTGTGCAAATCCCAAATCCCCCTTTACCCATTAAGTAAACCAAGTTCCTTTTCTAGAGAGCCTATAGGCTATGCCAGCAATTTAACTGTTTTCTTCATTAAACACAGCCCAGACTGGTAGACTAATCTGCCCTATAAATAAGCAGGCTCTTTAAAAATAAATGCCACTGTACTGCATTTAGTACTGTCAGATCACTTTGTTCAATTATTTATCGCTCTTTTTATCATCTGCAGGAGAATTTTTATAGAAAAGGGAACGGGATCTCTTATTCACTGGTTATTTATAAAACACATCAGTCTGAAGGATTTCTGCCCCTGACAGGGCTACCAAAGGCTGGTGGAGCAACTAGCGGCACTCTGGATTTTTAATGGAGTCTCGGAAATGAGAAGTGGGAATTAAAAAGAATCAGCACTCCAGCCACCGCCTCTGTACGGCGTCGCTCAGTGTTGTGCGTTCCTCCTTGTTGCCAGTGTGTGTCTCAGATCACCGCTTGGGTAGACATCTTTGAAATCCGTCACATGGCTGGACCGACTTGGAACTCTCTTGTAATAAGAAAAGATTCTCATGACGTGGAGGAAAGGAACCCTGATCCGTGAAGCCTAGAAATCCAGGCAGAAAGTGGGGGAAAATGGAGAGGAAAGAATGGCAGCAGTGGGTGAGCGAAGGATTTCCTGGATAGGGATACATCTTCATTTTCTTCACGTTGAATGAGCATTTGCCTGGGGTGAGGGCAAAAGAAGAAAAACTAGTTATTTTTTCTCTGTACCTCCACATTCTGCCCAGGCTCTCCCCAGCATTCTTCCCATGCCTGGCTTGAGCATTTTTGATCACAACCCTTGCCCAGGGCCAGCTCTAAAGTGAGGCAAAGTGAGGCAGCTGCCTCAGGCGGCAAATTCTGAGGGGTGGAAAGTGACTAGAAACCTATCCATTCTTATGAAAATCAGCCCTGAGTGCTCACTGGAAGGACAGATCCTGAAGCTGAGGCTGCAATACTTTGGCCACCTCATGAGAAGAGAAGGCTCCCTGGAAAAGACCCTGATGCTGGGAAAGATGGAGGGCACAAGGAGAAGGGGACGACAGAGGACGAGATGGCTGGACAGTGTTCTCGAAGCTACCAGCATGAGTTTGACCAAACTGTGGGAGGCAGTGGAAGACAGGAGTGCCTGGCGTGCTCTGGTCCATGGGGTCACGAAGAGTCGGACACAACTAAATGGCTAAACAACAACAACCCTACAAACGTTGGAATCATATCCTTTGTTTTTTCCTCTTTTGCCCTGCGTCCCCAGGAAGATTGTTGTGCTCCCTTTCTGCTCTGCAGTCCTGGGAGACCTAAGGACCACTCCACCCCCCCCCCCCGGCCAATGACAGAAGCCAGAGCATGCTTTCCTTCTGGAGTCCCTCTCTGCGTCTTTTCCAATTTGAGCACATCACGAAGGGGACATTTAGATAATCGATTAAGGTTCCATCTCGCTGTCATTACTTATGCAGGAAGTCCTGATGCAAACTGCCTCCTTCCAGGACTGTCAACCCCTAAAGACCTTTGCTTAACAATAAATCCTATTGATTCCGCAGGCAAAAGAACACCAAGGTGTGCGGAAATGGATCTCTTAAGAGGTCGGTCCACAACCAATGGAGATGAAGTGCTGATTCAGAGATGGGACTGGGCAGTGATGGTGGAAGGCACATGCCAGCTTCTAGCAAGGGACCCCCTTTGCCTGCCTCTCTGGAAGAACACCGTGGAAAGCCTAGCCCCTTCTGTTGGGGCCAGGGAAGGAGCAACGGCCCCAAGGTTGGCTTACCTCTTCTCTCCTGCTTTGATCAGGTCATTGAAAAATATTTATAACTTGCTCTTCATCAATACAGACACCAGGGCAGGGTACTGAGTATAAAATAAGCTCAGCCCACCAAACCACAAAACAATCAACAATATATACTAGAATACATCATCAAACTAATGCAGTGGTTAAGGACAACAGAGCAAGCCATTCCTTCTGCTATTATTGGTTAGATTGCAGGCAATGCAGGGATTGGTTTTTCTTTCTTTTTATACCTGTACAGCACTATAACCATTTTGGCTGCTATATAAGTACCATATTTTTTGCTCTATAAGACTCACTTTTTCCCTCCTAAAAAGTAAGGGGAAATGTGTGTGCATCTTAAGGGGCGAATGCAGGCTGCGCAGCTATCCCAGAAGCCAGAACAGCAAGAGGGATCGCTGCTTTCGCTGCGCAGCGATCCCTCTTGCTGTTCTGGCTTCTGAGATTCAGAATATTTTTTTTGTTTTCCTCCTCTAAAAACTAGGTGTGTCTTATGGTCTGGTGCGTCTTATAGAGCGAAAAATACGGTATTTAAACAATGCCAGTGGTGAAAGGGGATGCTCCTTACAGAGGCCTGGTGCTCGATGAAACAACAGGGAAGGGGGAGTTGCAACCATTCTGGTACCCTTGCTTGCAAGCTCTAGGTCTCTGGATTCTCACGTCATAACAACGGACCAAGAGGAAAGGTGAGAGTTGAGTCCAGAAGCCAGCAGTGTGGAATGGTCCAGTCTGTCAATTTGGGTTTCTCTTAGTTTCCTCCCAGACCCTCCAAGCTTAAATTCAGTACTCCACATTTCCAGTCTGCAATTCCTTTTTAAAAACAGGTCCTCATAAGAATTCACCAACATTTTAGGGAGACTTTCACTCCTAATATATGCATTTTTGCATGCCATATTCTCAATATATGCATTTTTGCAAAGTGCGTATGCATCTTTGTGGTTTATTTTCACAGTTGTATGCACAATTTACCCCACTATATGCATTTTTGTACACATTACTTGGCTGGGAAACTGCATTGCAAATTTCAGATAAGTGCATATTTCGAGTTCCTGTTACCTTTTGTTTGGCAAATGGGAAAAGCTGCATTTTCCTGAAAAACCTATGCCTTGTGTGCTTTGACACCTCATTCAGATCTCTGCAACGGCTGTCCATAAATCTCCAAACAACCCAGTCAATTTGTTGCTTTCAATAGACTTTCATGATACGCAAGGTCATGGTATTATAATTACTGCCTCTATCATTTTGTTTGTCTCTTTTTAAATTGCTTCCACTAAAATGAGGGTTCCCTAATTACCGCAGAGCTTCTGACCGCTGCGTTATGGTTTAATCTGCACCAAGGTTTCAAGCTGTCCATGAATGTGGTCTGATGGGAGGTGCTTGTCTAATTGCAAAGGAAAAGCAAGATGTCACAATAAAACTACACAGATTGTGCACCCAAGCATCGACACTGAGCAGTATTCACTTTGGCCACAGCTCAACTTGTGGTTCCAGGTTAGAGGAAACATGCCAATAACTTTTTGCTGATAAATGCCTATTCATTTCAATGGAAAAGGTAACCCACATGTTACATAAGCTGTAAAAACAGAACTATTCCTCGCCTGCTCCCCGCATCCCAATTGCAGGCAGAAGCGCTCCGTGTCCACCTAAGAAGACAAGGAATCACTGAGGCAATGGACTTCCCCCAACCAAAATCACAAGTGAGGCAGCAGACATTAGCGCGCAGGAAATCATGCAAGAATGATGTCTCTCGTCGACTCAAATGGCATAGCCGGAAAAGTTCTAATAATTCTTGGGAGCTTCATGGTTGGAAGTCAAATCCATGTACCTGAAGTTTTAAACAGTTTGCCCTGATCTGATTAATAAATGAACTCCTCTTGGCTTCTTGGTTCATACCCTGTCCATTATGTGGGATGTTCAGCCCGTCTCATACTCTTTTCATGAGAAGGCGGAAAATTATTTAATGTAGTTTTCAACTTGAGTACTTCCTATGTGCTATTCCTCCAGGACCTTTGGGCAGTTAAGGTACTTTCTTTTGTGCAACCCATCTCTTTTGTTGAGTTTATCCCGTTCTGTTTTGGTTGGGGTCGTTGCACTTATTTTTATACTTGTGTTTTACCTGTTTGCTTGTTTGTTTTAATAAATCTGCATGGTATCTAATGAAGTTGTTATGCCTGTGCAAGGACTTCTGCTTGTGCAGGCGAACTTCTTTTCCCTCTCATCTCCCCCAAACCACTGTGCTGGGTTGAGGAAACCCTGAGAGCAGATCTGAGCGGCATCTGGGGAGGAGGGGAAGGTCTGCCATGGAACTGGAAGTCATTATGCAGGCAGGACAACTTTGTCGGATTCACTTCTTAAAACTATTTTCGCCCGAGGGAAAGGGGTTTCCTTAGGGATAGCAGTGCAAAAGGCCTAATCCTGACTGGGACCTGTGGTGGCTGCTATGTAGCCTTTTAAAAAAACCACAACCGCATATATAGCTCCAAACTGCATATTCAATGTCATCTATTGATTGGTCCTGTTTTGGCCTCTCTGGCAATGCCATTTGAGGGGCAGGGCAAACAACGAAAAGCAGAGCCTGAGACCTGGGCAAGAGCCTGTAAAGTATTGTTATGTACTGAGTTGAATAGGATCCAAAATGCAGCAGTCTGATTGGTCCTAGAACAATAGGATCCAAAATGCAGCAGTCTGATTGGTTCTAGAACAATAGGATTCAGAATGCAGCAGTCTGATTGGTCCTAGAACAATGCAGCAGTATGATTGGTTGGCAGGAGCCACCCAATCCGGCTCCAGATGGAAGTGAATCCACAACCTGATTGGCCTACAGGAGAATTCCGGAATTAGTAAATCACGTGGGGCCCATTGTGTAAATAATGTATGTAAAGCAGATACTTTGAGGGGACTTCATTCCTCCTCACCGCTATGAGCTGAATAAAGAGCATGAAATCCACTCTCGACTCGGAGTATATTTCAAGTATACTCTGCAAGAGGGGCGAGGAAGGTTTGCATGTGGAGGGGGCCACATCCTGGTGAGGTCGGCTAGCAAACCTAAGTTCTTAAATGGGGATTGCAAGTTGAGTCAACCTCTCCCCAGTACCAGAGAGACTGGGTTACATGCTTAGGATTCCAAGATAAAGAAGCAGTGGCGACTTACCCCATTGTTTGAGCAAATAAAACCTGCCGGTTTTGTAGCACCTGGGAGGAGCTTACTCAGCTAGCACTATATATTTGAACTGAGTGTGCACACTGGATCTACAACATCCAGATGAGCGTTTCTCCTTTTCGTTTTGCTCCACTATACCCCTTGCTCCAGGTAACATTGTGCCCAATGAAGAGTTTGTTTTTTTAAAAAAAAATATTTATTGAAATTTTAAACAGTAAAACCAACCTTCCAATCAAACCAAAAAGGAAACAACATTATCACACTCAAAGCAAAACAGATAAATACAATAAAAACATATAAAAGGTAAGAAACAAAGAGAAAAGAGAAAAAACATAAAAAAGACATAAAAATCCAAATTTTTACTTATTGTTTTCATAACCCTTCTTCCTGACTTCCTCACATCTCCCTTTTCTGTGTTCCTTTTTACACAATCATATTCAGCAATATCTTACCCTCTTTCAAATCTTAGTCTATATTATGCATTTCAACCCATTGTGTCTCCAATTTTTCCCTTTATATCCTTTTGATTACGTTTGACACAGTGTACTCTAATTTTTTTGCCCTTATCTTTTGAGACATTTGTTACATACTCCTTTTACTTATATCACTAATGCCACATTGTCTTTATATCTTGCATCCTTTTAACATTCCAACATTTTAACATTCCAACATTTTACAATGTTTTTGCAAGTAGTCTTTAAACTTCTTCCAGTCCTCTTCCACTAACTCTTCTCCCAGGTCTCGGATTCTGCCAGTCATTTCTGCCAACTCCATGTAGTCTATCACTTGCATCTGCCATTCTTCCAGGGTGGGCAAATATTGTGTCTTCCAGTATTATGCCCAATGAAGAGTTTGGAGAATTCAACAAAGGGCCATATTTTTGCAGTTTGGGGTTGGAATTGCCCAGGAGTGGAACACAAGCCTGCTTTGACACATCTCCCTTGGCTTTGATCTTCTTGCAGAGGAAGGTGCTGCAATTGGAACACCCTGTACAAGAACAAAGCCCTCTCTCCACCCAGCTGCTCCTTGCTAAACAGCTGGTGAACGGGAGCCAGATGAATCTGTCTGCGGGTGGCATCCGGCTCCCTACCCCTACCCTGAAACCACATGGTTTCTCTTTTTGCAAATCCATCCTCACACACACGGAGGATGAAGTTATCCAATGGATAAGGTCACACATTAATTCACATGGCACTGCTCCAAGCAATCACATAAGCAGGGATCTGGGTAAAGAGGCGTTATAGCTGCATGCTGCAAAGGCATTTGTTCTGCTCCAAAATCCCAAGTCATCTTTGTGCCGGGGGCGTTGGGGAGTAAACCCACTTCTCCAACACACTCCAGTGGGTTCGCCCTGTGCGCTGGATGTAACGGTTGTGGAACAGTGGTGGGCTTTGGGCTTTCAAATTTCAGTGATGCTGAAGATCGGTGTGCGCCCCTGCCCCTCGCCTTCCGTTCTAAGTCATTGTTGCAGTGTCCCCTTGATTTGGCACCCAGTGCAGGCAAACTGGTCACATTCCACTAAATCTGCCTCTGTTGCCAAGTAATCACCTCCATGTGCAGAACTAAATGAATGAGCACCCCAAAATTCATAGAATCATAGAATCATAGAGTTGGAAGAGACCACAAGGGCCATCGAGTCCAACCCCCTGCCAAGCAGGAAACACCATCAGAGCACTCCTGACATTGGTTGTCAAGCCTCTGCTTAAAGACCTCCAAAGTAGGAGACTCCACCACACTCCTTGGCAGCAAATCCCACTGTCGAACAGCTCTTACTGTCAGGAAGTTCTTCCTAATGTTTAGATGGAATCTTATTTCTTGTAGTTTGGATCCATTGCTCTGTGTCCGCTTCTCTGGAGCAGCAGAAAACAACCTTTCTCCCTCCTCTATGTGACATCCTTTTATATATTTGAACATGGCTATCATATCACCCCTTAACCTCCTCTTCTCCAGGCTAAACATGCCCAGCTCCCTTAGCCGTTCCTCATAAGGCATTGTTTCCAGGCCTTTGACCATTTTGGTTGCCCTCCTCTGGACACGTTCCAGTTTGTCAGTGTCCTTCTTGAATTGTGGTGCCCAGAACTGGACACAGTACTCCAGGTGAGGTCTGACCAGAGCAGAATACAGTGACACTATTACTTCCCTTGATCTAGATGCTATACTCCTATTGATGCAGTCCAGAATTGCATTGGCTTTTTTAGCTGCCGCGTCACACTGTTGGCTCATGTCAAGTTTGTGGTCAACCAAGACTCCTAGATCCTTTTCACATGTACTGCTCATGTGGGGTCTGTATGGGTTAGGATCTACATGTGTAGGCTCTTATGCAAACATGGTATCTTTTGTGCAGAAATCATTGTCAGGGTGTGTGTGTGTGTTGGAAAAGGGCAGGTTGGCAAGTGTGGCCACTGATCCTTTTTCAGTGCCTCTGTCCAAATGGGACAGTGGAAACCACATATCTGGAAACATAGTGAATGCAGATAAACAATAGCTTTTGATAACTCTGGTCATCTTTTAGTTATGGAATTTTTGGACTTGTAACTCCGTTGTAGAAATGTGACACCTAATGGTGCTGTAGAGCAAAAAAACTTTATGCAATTTTACGTAGGTTTCTTTTCTTTTGTTATAACAATCTAATGGCTTGGGTTTTTTTCATGTGTGTAGATCAGGGGTCTGCAACCTTTAAGACAAAAAGAGCCACTTGGACCCATTTCCGAAGAAAAAAAACCTGGGAGCCGCAAAACTCGTCATTATAAAAATAAATTTTTTGTCACTTTTTATTATTTCTTTGTTTGACCCCTCAGAATTACTCCTCCTCATACAAATAAACGTTAAATTTACAAGTTACCTTTTTGTTTGTGTGTGTTCTTCACTCCCCTTCAAAACAGTGACCAGCGTACATGCCCCCTTTCAATGCAGTGACCAGCGTACATGCCCCATGCAATGTAGCGGGCGGGCGGGAAGGTGATGTCGGGACGGTGCGTGACTAACGCACGCACCGCCCCCATGCGACGTCACAGCCAGTACAGCGCCCGCCACAGTGGGGAGTGTCGGGGCGCACAATGCGCCTCCTCCCCTCGCTAGTATCCACCCCGGAGCCGCGGCAAAGGTGTAAAAGAGCCACATGCGGCTCCGGAGCCGCGGGTTGCAGACCCCTGATCTAGCCCTTGTCTCCTCCTGAGATTCTTAATACAGAGAGGGATGTTTGACGGGGAGACCAAATTCATTGGGAGGAAGGATGGGAGATAAATTTAATAAATAAACAAGATAGGCCATGCGCATACACATATGTGCACGGGGAACACATGGATGCTTACTCTGGCAAACTACTTGCTCTCCTGTGCACAGCATGTGCCCTCTTCTTATACTCACAGTTTCTCCCTTTCAGCAAAGAAGAAGAACAAGAGAAGACGACTCTGTTCCTTTCTTCAAGGTGGGAGAAAGGAGAATGGGAAGCCAAAAGGGCTGGGCTGGATCTGATGGGAGTGATAGTCCCAAACATTTGGAGGTCACCAGGTTGGCAAAGGCTGGTCTACACAAATGAGGCTAGGAGCTGCCCAGTTTGATAACAGGATTATGGGTAACAGCAGGGGACAGGCTGCATCTGACCGAATGCCACGCACATATCTTATCTTCTGATGAGTTAGTAATTTGCAATCTGCTGAACAAGAAATGCTAGGGGAGCGTGTTGTTCTCAGCGAAAGCGAAAGCAGAACATCTCAGACAACTGTGTAGGTGGACAAGGCTCATGTAACTGTTCTGCAACGCCAGGGTTGAAAAGGAGAGCTGGGAAATCACTGTGTTTTTCGCTCTATAAGACGTACCCAACCATAAGACGCACCTAGTTTTTAGAGGAGGAAAACAAGAAAAAAATATTCTGAATCAAATGTTGTTGAAGAAGCTTTGCGAGTCTATCCCTGAAGCCAGAATAGCAAGAGGGATTGCTGCGCAGCACCCCCTCTTGCTGTTCTGGCTTCAGCGATAGCTGCGCAGCCTGCATTCGCTCCATAAGACGCACATACGTCCCCCCTTACTTTTTAGGAGGGAAAAAGTGCGTCTTATAGCGCGAAAAATACAGTAGCTTTGCTTTCTCACCCACAGGGTTTGGTTAGAGCCGGTTTACAGGCTGAGGACATGTAGGCAGAAAACGTTAAGCTTTTTCTGAAGCAGTGTAAGAGCAAGTGTCCACAGCTAGATTCCACACACCCACCCCTCAAAACCCAGGCTTATGTAATATTACTAGGGGCTGTACTCCTGCTCACTCCATTCTCCAGCCTCCCGCCATTTCCTGCACATTAACCCCATAGACTGAGCTTTCTGTTCCCACCCCATGTTCCAAACCCATTTCTGAAGCCACCTCCCTTCTATTCGGCAGCCCTGCTTTGCACCCCCGTTGCAACTTCACCCCAATGTCCATGCCTCCCCCTTCTATTGTGAAATACCCACTGGCACGCAAACTTCTACCACTGTTTTAGGTAAAGGTAAAGGGACCCCTGACCATTAGGTCCAGTCGTGACCGATTCTGGGGTTGCGGCGTTCATCTCGCTTTATTGGCCGAGGGAGCCGGTGTACAGCTTACGGGTCATGTGGCCAGCAGGACTAAGCCGCTTCTGGCGAAGCAGAGCAGTGCACAGAAACGCCATTTACCTTCCCGCTGGAGCGGTACCTATTTATCTACTTGAACTCTGACATGCTTTCGAACTGCTAGGTTGTCAGGAGCAGGGACCGAGCAACGGGAGCTCACCCCGTCGTGGGGATTCGAACCGCCGACCTTCTGATCGGCAAGTCCTAGGCTCTGTTTAACCCACAGCACCACCCACTGTTTTAAATCACCACTTTTTGCCTCTCAGCATACCTCCACCCCTACTTTGCTCAACCCTCTGCTGCTGCTTTAAAGTTTAAACCACCCCTTTCCCCCTCTCGGTGTGTCTCCCTTCCCGCTTCTGTGCCATGGCTACTGCTGTTGCACAAGCCTCTTTCACGTTTGCTCCCCTCTCCCCACCCTGACTTCATGCAAATCCAGGATTGTGATAAAGCACTGCAAATCCCCCAGCGAGGGCTGCGCAGTGACATTCTTACATCTTTAGAGAGATTATCCTTCTTTTAGTTATAGGTTAGTAGAAATTGCCTCTTCTCCTCATCTAGCTGAGCAAGTCTTAGGTAGCACAAGAAAACTGCTGCCGCTGCAACTGAAGTCGTCAGACTGATAGAGCACGGAGCGGCAGCTCAGAAACTTCTTCCACTTCCATGGGGTATATTTATCACAGGAAGGAAGCAAAAAAGAAAGCACTATGCAGCACAAAACAAGGTCGATGGACAAGTGCAGGTAAGGATAGCGTTTCTGAGGCTATTTATATAACACCAATTATATTAGAACCATTGATCAGGTTCCTAGGTCTATGGGTTACATTTATTCTGCTAAACCAGGCATAGGCAAACTCGGCCCTCCAGATGTTTTGGGACTACAACTCCCATCATCCCTGGCCACTGGTCCTGTTAGCTAAGGATCATGGGAGTTTGGGTCCCAAAACATCTGGAGAGCCAAGTTTGCCTATGCCTGTGCTAGACCTCCTGGTTTAAGACCCCTCACTCTGGGAACCTAGAACCTCAATGTATACATTGGCAGCATATGCGATGCAACACACCTGAGACATAAGAACAAGATCTACTCTATATTTTGGGAAATGGTTTGTCTGTCTGTCTGTTTGCTTGTTCTGTTATGTGTCTGGATGCCTCTTGAGAGATCATCCACAGACTTGGTGTGAGGGCTTCCAATGTGGCATGGCAGTTTTCATTGTCATTGTGCCACCACAGGCATTTTGAATCAAGATAGCAGGGCAAAACATCACGTTGGTGTGACTTTGTCTGGGGTTGTTTTTTTTTTTGGGGGGGGGGGTGTATAGGTCTACCTGCCTCTTAAGATACCACTGACAAATTACCATGAGGGTTCCTGAAGTGGGGGAAGAGGATTACGCTGACGGCCGCCATTTTGAATTAAGACATGTATTTGGTGTGGCATCGCCCAGATCACAAATCTGTAGCTCTCACATATGGATGTTGCATTCCCCATAAGCCACTTTGAGACATGGAGGGTCTGAATTCTTTAAATAAATAAACCGCCTTTGACACCTTGAACATTCCATTCAAGGTTAAGGCAGGCAGTGCCTGCAAGGACATACAGCACCTTCCACAACTTCCACAATTGCACAACTGCAATTATTACAAGCATCATTCTTGCATTACCAGTTTATTGTATTGTCCCTGCATTTAACGACATCAGCTCTGCCACTAAACGTGCAAATAAAAACAAACGCTACCCAGCATTGCAGACTCAGTCCATCCTATACGGTCCATTCTCCTGGCAGTTTCCCACCAGCAGGTGGTGGCTACAATTTTAAGGCTGGCCACTTTCCCAAACTTTTACGTTTAGGATACAAGTTAAGCATTAAACCTTTAAAACAAGAAAAGTGACAGGGGGTTCTTGATCAGAATAGTCACAAATGGGAGGGGGGGTTTTTGTTTAATTTTTAAAGAGCAGGTCTTTTATCTGCTTATTTTGACCTCTGTCTTCTAAAGCAACAAGAAAGCTTATTGATCCCAATTCCTGCAGGACACGAAAGCTCATTACCATTAAACGGAGAACTTCCATTTCGCCCCAGTTGAGTGTAAATATTTAATGGGCATTCTTCTTTCTTCCCACCTGACTGGAACTGATGAATCAGCCTGTCAGAATTTGGATATGATCTTTAAAGAAACTCCAACCTATTGGCAGGAAGTTACCGGTATTTTATATAGATAAGATTTCTTGGGAGCATCCTATGGAATCTGTAGGTTACTGAAGTAGCATATTCAGAGTTTTACTGTCTACATACTGGCCATATGGTGCAATTGGCCATATGGTGCAATAACTAGAATGTTAGGTTCAGAGATGTGAGACCTCTGTACTGGTAAGTCCCTCACAGTGCAATCTAATACCTGTGTACTTGGAAGTAAGTCCACTGAGTTCAATGGGACTTACTCCCAGGTAAGTAGATAAAGGAATTCAGGCAGGGTGACCTTGGGCTGTATTCCCTTGGGAATAATCTGTTAAGGGCTACTGGCTGGTGGTGGTGGGTGGGACTGCAGTCAAGTGGTAGGTGGGAGCAGAGCTCAAAGTGGGTCATTCACCCCTTCCCTCTCTGCCACCCCTCCACATGTTCTCTCTTCTTGCCAGCTGCATGTAATTAGGCCAGAGGCTCCAGGAAGTTCTTGCGCCACAGACTCTAGCGGCCACTTCCCTCAACTTTGTGTCTCTTTCCCTTTACTAGGCCCTCTGCTCTCTTTGCCTCTTCCTTCTTTGACCCAAAGCTACCCTCAACAGCTATAGCCTTCCCAGCTTCTGTATGACTTCCCAGCTTCTGTATGAGGGGTGACTAACACCCCAGAGGACAGGATCACACTTCAAAATGACCCTGACAAATTAGAGAACTGGGCAAAAACAAACAAGATGAATTTTAACAGGGAGAAATGTAAAGTATTGCACTTGGGGGGAAAAAATGAGAGGCACAAATACAAGATGGGTGACACCTGGCTTGAGAGCAGTACATGTGAAAAGGATCTAGGAGTCTTGGTTGACCACAAACTTGACATGAGCCAACAGTGTGACGCGGCAGCTAAAAAAGCCAATGCAATTCTGGGCTGCATCAATAGGAGTATAGCATCTAGATCAAGGGAAGTAATAGTGCCACTGTATTCTGCTCTGGTCAGACCTCACTTGGAGTACTGTGTCCAGTTCTGGGCACCACAATTCAAGAAGGACACTGACAAACTGGAATGTGTCCAGAGGAGGGCAACCAAAATGGTCAAAGGCCTGGAAACGATGCCTTATGAGGAACGGCTAAGGGAGCTGGGCATGTTTAGCCTGGAGAAGAGGAGGTTAAGGGGTGATATGATAGCCATGTTCAAATATATAAAAGGATGTCACATAGAGGAGGGAGAAAGGTTGTTTTCTGCTGCTCCAGAGAAGCGGACACGGAGCAATGGATCCAAACTACAAGAAAGAAGATTCCACCTAAACATTAGGAAGAACTTCCTGACAGTAAGAGCTGTTCGACAGTGGAATTTGCTGCCAAGGAGTGTGGTGGAGTCTCCTACTTTGGAGGTCTCTAAGCAGAGGCTTGACAACCATATGTCAGGAGTGCTCTGATGGTGTTTCCTGCTTGGCAGGGGGTTGGACTCGATGGCCCTTGTGGTCTCTTCCAACTCTAGGATTCTATGATTCTATGACTTCAGAGCAATTCAACCAATGGTTGCCAAGCAAGAAACTGTACCAGTTCCTGTCCCCATTCTACTCTGGGAATTATGGTGCTGAGCATTCCAGGTAGCCTAGCTGGCCAGTGTGTTCATACTGGTCATGGTTTGAATACTCTGGAGAGCAGCCAGTGCATGGATAGTAACTTGTGTTTTATTGCCAAAAGCAGAAACCCCTCACTGTGTGTCTGTTGTATGGCAAGAGCTTCTCCAAGGAATTTTGTTTAATTATTCCTGGTTTTAAAAGCCAATATATAAAGCGGTCTTGACGGAAACCCTCTTCACAAAGACTGGGAGATGTGACAGTGGTCTTCAAACATCTGAAGGGCTGTCATGGAAAAGATGGAGCAGACTAAATCTCTGCTGCTCCAGAAGATCAGTGAGTGGGCAGAAGAAGAAGGGGGGTCCTAGGTTGTGTGGTAGGGTTTGCTCACCCAGCGTAGGCCTGGTCATCTGTATTTGTTTATGTCCACTTCTCTAATAAACAACATTTCTGGAGAATGGGTTTTCTGGTTATCTTTCTGGACACTGATAAACAAGTTATATAACCCCTCATGCCTGTCTTTGGGAGGACATCTGGATAAACATCCCATCTGACCTTTCACTAATTAAACTTGAGGTCTGGATCTGTCCACTTTGGGCTAATCAGTACATGTTCAGCTAAGAGTAGTTTCTTCACCTAGATAAATTTACTTGTCGGTAAATCAGATATATTGGTAAATAAACACAATATGCCTCATTTCCAGGAAAATTCTTCCTAAATATGTTTACAAAAACACACACAAAAAACTATGTTAGGGGACAACCTCTGAGTAATGGATAAAGCATGTCGCTTGGTGGCCTTCCAAATGTTTATATATGATAAGTGCTGGCAGCGACATGTCTGAGGTTTTGTCAGATACTGCCACAGTAGCTGCAAACTCCCCAGATTAATGCAATGCCAGTTTTTAAGGCCTGCTTTCTAGACTGCAATACCTCTCCTGCCTTAGGAGTTTGGGATGTAGGATAACAAACTGTGGCTTAATCCAGACAAGGCAGAAGAACTATTGGTTAGTGGAAATGCTCACCTGAGATTGGAAGTACAACCTGTTTTGGATGGGGCTGCACTCAGTTTTCAAGACTACGTTTTCAATTTGGAAGTGCTCCAGGATCTGTGTGCCAGCTGCATCCTTTCCTGGAACTAGTCAGCCACACCTGCCTTAGTCATATCAAGTTAGATTATATAGTACCGATAATATACCGTATTTTTCGCCCCATAGGACGCACTTCCCCCCCTCCAAAAATGAAGGGGAAATGTGGGTGCGTCTTATGGGGCGAATGCAGGCTTTCGCTGAAGCCTGGAGAGCGAGAGGGGTCGGTGCGCACCGACCCCTCTCGCTCTCCAGGCTTCAGGAAGCTCTGTGCAACCCTCGGGAGACCGGCTCCGAGGGTTGCGCAGAGCTGCCTGCAGTCCCGGGATCAGCGCAGCTCTGCGCGGCCACCGGGAGCCGGGGGGCAAAGCTCCGCCCCGCTCCCGGTGGCCGCGCAGAGCTGCCTGCCGTCCCGGGATCAGCGCACTTCTCCCCATCGCCAGCCCCACAAGCTCGGGGGACAGCGGGGAGGCAGAGCGTGCCTTCCCACTGTTCCCCGACCTGGTTCTTCCAGCCCCGCACCTGGGGGGGGAATAAATTTTTTTTCTTTATTTCCCCCCAAAAAAACTAGGTGCGTCCTATGGGCCGGAGCGTCCTATGGGGCGCAAAATACGGTACTCACATTCAGAGCATGTGGGGCTGCACTTTAAAGATGTTTGGAAACTACAGTTCATGCAAAATGCTGCTGCCAGAAGAATTTCTGATGCTTGCTAACCCATGGTTTGTTTAACAAACCATGAATTGATGGGTTAGCCTGGAGATGATCAAGCAAACAATTTGTTTTGTGAAGGCTTGGTTTATTCCCCATCTCCCGTTCCATTGCCTCCTTGATATCCCAAACACCTTGTCCATTAGCTCTTCTTGGTCCTCTGATACAGATGGGTTGACCGTTGCTTATCTGGAGATGCAAAAGATGTGCCTCAGGTAGAGCTGGAGTGTTTTTTGTTATGTTTTTTGGGATCTTCATCAAAGGAAGTCATCCTGGCTGATTTAACTGGACAGAGAAGCTGGCCACCATCCCAGCCGACACTTCAAATACTGCGCCATCCAGTGCAAAATAGGCCATGTGGCAACCTTAAAGTGGGAGAATATGTATCTTTGTGATACTTTATCTTTGTGATACTTTAGTCCCAAGCTATTTGGGGCTTCAAAGATTAAAAGTGGAACCTTGACCTAGATCTGGAAACAGACCAGAAGATAGTAAAGTTGTTTTTTACGATTTACAAGATGCCTTACAGTTCCAGTAAGTAGTTTTGCTGCTGGATTTTGTACTAACCTAAGTTTCCAAAGGGACGCGGGTGGCGCTGTGGGCTAAAGCCTCAGCGCCTAGGGCTTGCCGATCGAAAGGTCGGCGGTTCGAATCCCCGCGGCGGGGTGCGCTCCCGCTGCTCGGTCCCAGCGCCTGCCCACCTAGCAGTTCGAAAGCACCCCCGGGGGCAAGTAGATAAATAGGTACCGCTTACCAGTGGGAAGGTAAACGGCGTTCCGTGTGCGGCTCTGGCTCGCCAGAGCAGCGTTGTCACGCTGGCCACGTGACCCGGAAGTGTCCCCGGACAGCGCTGGCCCCCGGCCAATAGATGTGAGATGGGCGCACAAACCCCAGAGTCTGTCAAGACTGGCCCGTTCGGGCAGGGGTACCTTTACCTTTACCTTTAAGTTTCCAAAACAAGGGCTCTTGAAGGGCACCCTCACACAGTAATGTTTCTGGAAGGAAACATTACTACAGCATGCCTAACTCTGGCCAAACAATATTTGCCTAGGAGAGGATGCAGCTGGTGTGCCAGCTTTAGCAGCTGGGAGATGTGACGTGCTACCAAAGTCACTTGGGCTTCCAAATATAGGCCTGGATTGAATAGCAGCCCCAGAGTGTAAAGCTGCTCCCTCAGGGAGATTGCAGCTCCAACCAAAACAGACAAAGTCCAAGCACCTGCCATCAGCATCTCTGCCTTCTCAGGATTCAGCTGTAGCTCACTGTCAACCATCTAGTTCAATTCCAGTCATAGTACTTCCACAGAATCTCCTGAGTCTGACACACAAAAAGAGCAGTAGTCTTGGGTGTTATTAATGTACTAATGTTGAAATATACTCAGAGTCGAGAGTGGATTTCATGCTCTTTATTCAGCTCATAGTGGTGAGGAGGAAATGGAAGTTCCCCCAGAATGTCTGCTTTATATACATTATTTACACAATGGGCCCCACATGATTGGCTAATTCTGGGATTCTCCTGTAGGCCAACCAGGTTGCGGATTCACTTCCACCTGGAGCTGGATTGGGCGGCTCCTGTGGACCAATCAGACTGCTGCATTCTGGATCCTATTTTTCTAGGACCAATCAGACTGCTGCAATCTGAATCCTATTGTTCAAGGACCAATCAGACTGCTGCTGTGATGGCCTGGGATTTGGACTCGGAGGCTGAACCTGAGGAATTCCAGCCTGCACAGGATTCCCCACCTCCAGAACCAGCTGAGCCGGGGATGGGACTTGAGCCTGAAGGGTCCTCACCTGTGCTGGATCCTCAGGTGCAGGCACCAGCTGAGTCTGCTCTGGCTCCTGAGGGGATGGAGGACCCATTGCCTGCAGGTGCTCCACTCTCAGCCCCGTCAGAGGAGGCTAAGGTTACCTCTGGGTCCGGTAACCCTCCAGCCTCTCCTGAGCTGCAGAGGCTCAGGGCAGAGAGGCGGGGGAACTAAGTTCCCGCAGAAGGAGTGCTCACCTCCTGGCCAGGAGAGGCAAGTCACCTGTGGACCGGAGCCGCCCTATGCCTCGGGGCAGATAAAAGCCAGCCAGCCCCAGTCCCAGGTTGCAGGAGCAACATTGTTGGTAGCCTGTTCCTGCCTGCACCCTGTCCTGCTTTTCTGCCGGAGCTCCTGACCTCACCCGACTCCCTGCTTGGACCCGGCACCAGCTTTGACGGACTGCCTCCATACTGCACCCTCGACCTCGGACTGGACTCAGACCTCGCCTCTCGGTTAGTCCTCGGGACCAGCACAGCTGCATTCTGAATCCTATTGTTCTAGGACCAATCAGACTGCTGCATTTTGGATCCTATTCAGCTCAGTCCATAACAAATGTCATCACACCTAAAATGCCATATAGATTTTAAACAGCATGGAGGAGAGAAACAAAGATGCAGAATATCATATAGCTAACCGGTCACGGCACAGTAGAAGTTGGATAGCACTACCTTCTGGGAAAAGCCACTGAGACAGGAAAGGAATACAATGCACTTAATCCCCATCCCAGATAGCTGCTTCACATGGTATTGAAAGCCTACTCACCACCAAAAAAGGGGGGATTGCACTGGATGCAATGAGTGAATGAAATATAAGATATTGAAAATGTTTGAGGTGTTTTTAAATTGTTTTTGTTTGTTTTTGCTTTGTTTTGTTAGTCCATGTAGCGTTTTTGTATTGTATTTGTATTGTTTTTTCTCTTTTCTTTTTTGTTTGTAGTGTTGTGTTGAAAATGTTGAAAAAGTAATAAATATCATTAAAAAAAAATAATACAATGCACTTAATCCCCATCCCAGATAGCTGCTTCACATGGTATTGAAAGCCTACTCACCACCAAAAAAGGGGGGATTGCACTGGATGCAGAAAAAGCCAAACAGAGAACAAGTTTGCAAAGTGCCCCCAAAATTAATGCGCTTGAAGCATTTCAGAATTAAGAAGTTCTCTCATCAGGGGAAACACTTCTTACCAGTGAATTCAGCAAACAACAAAGCTACAGAAGCTTATATTTGCAGTTGCTGGTGAGAAGTGTTGCCCTTGTTGAAGGAATTTCTTCATTCTGAAACATGGTGGGCATAATAAAGCAGTCTGGCACCTTGAGAACTCATTATCTCTGATCTAGAACGCCATTCTCCCATTGTAAGTCATCCGCCAGGGGAACCAAAGCTGTTTTACTGCCAAATCCTGACCCCAAACCAGAATAAATTCAGAAAATGAGCATCCAAGAGAATCAGGAATTATCCAGTAACCAACTGCTTAAACATGGTTATCTATAAAGGGCATAATCTCTGGGAATGGCTTTTTGACTGCTTCTTTTAAGATGGTTGGCAGGCACCATCCCTTTTTGCAGAGGGATATTATGACTTCCCAGCTCAGCCAATTATATATTTGATGTTTGATTTTATGAGCCAGGAAGGGCAGGGATCAGGCAGGCAGGTGGTAGGCTGCACTTCTCTAAATGCCTTGACCACATTCCTCATTATAAACAACGAAACATTACACAACACAGGACTAGATGATGCTCAGGGTGTAGTCACTAAAATGTACCAACAAAGCAGACAACACAGGACTAGATGACATAGCTGTCAAGTGTCCCTTATTTGAAGGGACAGTCCCTTATTCCAGCGCCATGTCCCGCTGCTTTCCCTTATTGATGGATGTCCCTTAAATGTCCCTTAAATGATGTCCCTTAAATTTCAAAGGAAGCAGCTCCTCTCCCTCCCTCCGTGCCAGCCAGGGAGGAGGGAGGCTCCAACTGTGTTGCTTGGCTGTGTTGCTCACCCTATAAGAAGTCTAAGAACGACTGGTGGGTGGAGCTTGCATGCCTTGTGTGTGGCTAGTTAATGCAAGCTGAAGGGTTTTTTGAATGCTGGACGCCATTTTGTTGCATGTGCTGCTGCAAACTTTGCAGTGCAAAGCCAGGCCGGGGAGCCATCTTAAGTTGAGGCTGCATAGGCCTTGTGGTGCATGTGATTCAGATTCTCTTCAGTTGAACCTCTGGTTACAAAGTTGGTTGGACAGTGTTCTCGAAGCTACCAGCATGAGTTTGACCAGACTGCAGGAGGACAGGAAGACTGGAGTGCCTGGAACAGGTGAGGCTGCAGGTCCCTTATTTTGGCTGCTGGTCCCTTATTTTCAAGGCTGCTGGTCCCTTATTTTCAAATCTGTAAGTTGACAGCTATGCTAGATGATGCTCAGAGGATGTAGACACTAAAACGTACCAACAAAGCAGACTCCAAATCATAATGGATGCAAGCATTTTTTTTCTATATATCTTTGAAATGTTTTACAAGCAAACCATATTGGGCGTTCAAGGGGCTTACAGTATTATCTTGTTGGCCAAACTGGGAAAGCCCATGTACTATTTGTAAAAAGTTTTGCTGGATGGCCCTGTGAGGATAGTAGAGAATTATTATGCCACCCATATAATGAAATCCACCCTGAGCCAGGAATATCTATTTTCAGATACTGTAGAAGTGTTTACTCTATTTTTTCTCTCCAAAGGAGGCGGTACCTACATGTTTCCTGATATCTGTAGCAATAGAAGGAGCACAAAAAGAGGTTGCTTGCAGTGTTTCTTTGAAGCTAAATTTATCTTTTAAAATATTCATTACATTGGTAGCTGTTTCTGAGAATGAGCTGGGTTGCTGTACGAAGACTGAGGAATACTTCAAAGGAACTATATGGAACTGACAGTGAACATTCCTGCGCTCAGTTGGCACCTTTGATGAAGCCATACCTGTTGAGGTCTGCTGAGCAGATTCATATTTGTGGCATATAACTCATCTCACATGTAAACACACACTATGAAATACTTGTTTCCATAACCAAAGTTTTGGGGTGCTTTTATTTCTGGCTCATGAGCCTTTAGGAGATATTTGTGCCACATGCTTTGAAGATTTTCTGCATAGCAATGACGACTAGAATAGCTGCATACAGCTTGAATCCAGCACAGTCTAGCAATATTCTCCCAAAGGCCTCCTAGCACAAAGTAGAAGCTCTTTGCCCAAAAGGCAGAATCATCTTCAGCTCCATCTGTAAAATGTGGATGTTACGTGTGTACAGGAAGTAGGAGCTAGCTAATCACACAGCTAATGGTTACTCCACTAATCAAACCAAGCCATACGCTAAAAGGACACGTGGCTCCTTGCCTCCAGGGCCACTGGACATTCTTGACCTAAAACTAGGTGATTAGCCCAGATCTCAAGCATGAGCAAACTGTACAAGGAGGTATCACTTGGAAATGCAGTTGGATGCAATTCATGCCAGTAAGTATGAAGGGAACTCCAAAGGTAGAATACTGTAACATATACCAGTAGACACATGGCTTTTTTTTTTGTTTTGAAAAGTTTTTATTATTAAAATAATTCAGCATTAATACACACATATTGCGAATATACAAGCATACAAACATACCTTTCATACAATCCTTAAAAATGTTCAAACATACCTACACTTAATCCCACAGATAATTCCTTTTCCCATCGCCGGCAGAAATTGTCGCAGTGGAAAAATTTAATATGAAAGAAAATTGGGCTACTTATAAAATTGTATTAAAGGAAGAAAACGGAGAATTGGAATTAAAGGATTTTACAGAAGTTAAAGCTCATATTAGTGACTGGTTCCAATATATTCAAATTAAATATAGATTAGCGAAAGACAAAAAGTTAGGATTTGAAAAAGAAATATCAAAATTCGATAAATACTTAATACAAGAAAAATAAAAAAAAATCTAAACTGTATAAGCTGATCTTAGAGTGGGAAACAAAGGATGAATTGGTTAAAACATCCATGATTAAATGGGCGCAAGATATTGGGAAGAATATTATGTTTGAACAATGGGAAAAATTGTGGAAAGAAGATACGAAATTCACTATGTGTTATATATTGAAAGAAAATTACCTCAAAATACAACATAGATGGTATTTAACACCTGAAAGAATAGCAGAAAGGAATAAAAATTGTAGTGATGTCTGCTGGCGATGCAACACTGGAAAAGGTACTATGATGCATATATGGTGGAATTGTTTTAACATCAAATAATTTTGGAAAACAAGATATAACGAAATGAAAAAAATGTTCAGATATTCATTTAGGAAAACACCAGAAGGTTTTTTATTGGGAATAGTACCAGGAAGTCTAAAGAAAGAAGACAAGGCATTATATTTATATGCAACAGTAGCCACAACGCTATTGACTGCGAAAAATTGGAAAAGTGGTATTATACCGACAAAAACAGAGTGGCTTGCCAAATTATTGGAGTATTACAATATATCCAAAACAATGGGAGAAATTGGAAGGATCTCAAAAGAGAAGATAGACAGGGACTGGAAGGTGTTTAAAGGATACTTGCAAAACCATATTGAAAAATCAGAACTATTAGAATAAACAAGTTCAGTTTTAAATACTGAAATACTAAATAAGGATAACAATGTGTAATAGAAAAAGAAGCATGAAATTAGGTTAAAGGTGCGTGAAAGAAAGTAATAGAAGTGGAAAGAAATTGCAATTGAGTAGATTGGAAGTCTAACACAAAGTTGGGGTGAGGGGTGAAGATAGGACACATGGTTTTGTATGCCTGCATATGACCTTCTCTCTTTCTCCCATCCCCTCCTGTTACATACTGATTAATATAATATTTAAACTAATTTCATGCACGATTACCAAGCTGTGTGGAATTTTGGAAATGTGCTAGTCATTAATTGTGTCAGTAAAGGCTGGTGTTTAGTGTGGGAATGAAAGGCACAAGAATTCCACAGCTTTCATCTGTTCTGTGGTTCAGTCTCCAGAAAGAGGGAAACCTGGATCTCTTTGGGTTCAAGATCCACCTGTCATAGATTCGTTGTGCAATGCTGGGCAAGGTATACATTCTGCTCTTCAGTTTCCCTGTCTGTAAACAGAGAACATCCTCGCCTACCTGTGCAGTTTGTAGGAAGAATGAACATTAAGGGCACTTGCAGGCTGTTACTATTTTGGGGTGGGATTCAATCACATACCAGCAAATGGAGGGTGATCTGGAGTTGCTCCACAACAATCCCATAATCCCCCCATTGGACATTTTGTGACAAGGAAACATTTGCTTGATGTAATATTGTCTAACCTCCCTGCAAACAAATGCTCAATACAGGGGCATCTTACCCATAGAGGCTAGTGGTGTGGGGCACCAAGTTCTGGAGGGTGCTAGGGAAGAGGCGGAGGCTGGACGCGGCCCCTCCCGGCATCAGTTCGCCACTCTTACCCGCCTCTGCCATGCCAAAGCAGCGTCGCACCCGGAGCCTCCATCTGCCATCTGCACGAAGCCACCAGCTGAGCCGGGAGGCGCTGCGTCCAGCCTCTGCCTCTTCCCCGCCGGGGGAGCCATCCTCCAGCCGCTGCCCGCCTCCTTCAGCCCCACCGGCAGCACCGTCCTCCCTAAAAAACTCTGGGAAAATGGGGGGGGGCACCAGAGGGAGCTTTGCACCATGGTGCTGGATATGCTTAAGACGGCCCTGGCTCAATACATTGCTTATGTTCGCATTACCACCTTTGTTGTTGTTTAGTCGTTTAGTCGTGTCCGACTCTTTGTGACCCCATGGACCAGAGCATGCCAGGCACTTCTGTCTTCCACTGCCTCCCGCAGTTTGGTCACACTCATGTTCGTAGCTTCGAGAACACTGTCCAGCCATCTTGTCCTCTGTCGTCCCCTTCTCCTTCTGCCCTCAATCTTACCCAACATTAGGGTCTTTTCCAGGGAGTCTTCTCTTCTCATGAGGTGGCCAAAGTACTGGAGCCTCAGCTTCAGGATCTGCCCTTCCAGTGAGCACTCAGAGATGAATTCCTTATGAATGGATTGGTCTGATCTTCTTGCAGTCCATGGGACTCTCCAGCACCATAATTCAAAAGCATCAATTCTTCGGCGATCAGCCTTCTTTATGGTCCAGCTCTCACTTCCATTCATCACTACTGGGAAAACCATAGCTTTAACTATACAGACCTTTGTCGGCAAGGTGATGTCTCTGCTTTTTAAGATATTGTCTAGGTTTGTCATTGCTTTTCTCCCAAGAAGCAGGCGTCTTTTAATTTCGTGGCTGCTGTCACCATCTGCAGTGATCACGAAGCACAAGAAAGTAAAATCTCTCACTGCCTCCATTTCTTCCCCTTCTATTTGCCAGGAGGTGATGGGACCGGTCACCATGATCTTAATTTTTTTTGATGTTGAGACCATATTTTGTGCTCTCCTCTTTCACCCTCATTAAGAGGTTCTTTAATTGCTCCTCACTTTCTGCCATCCATGAAGGAGATTACTACATTAGAGTGAAGTAAAGAAGTTCCCCCCACATTTCATAGCTCTTTCCACTAGCTTTGTACACAACCAGGGGGCACTGTCTGGTAAGGGATAGTTTTACCCCATGCAAGGTGTTCATACCTTGGCTAGAGTCAAATTAGGAATGGCTTAAGGACTCCATTTGGTGTGAAGCTGGTTTGAGAAACAACACATCAAATGGTAGCATCTTCTAAACAAAGTATTTTATTTATTTAATGTATTTATATCCTGCCTTTCTTCCAAGCTGGGATTTTCCCAGTACAGGATACATATGCATTTTGCCTAATGTCATGTCAACACAGATTAAAAACCCAGCACTGGAAACAAAGCAAGTGACCAGCAAGCAGGAGTGTGAACACAGCTGATTTGGTCTAATGTCCCTGTAAACTTTGTGCAAACAAAACAGAATGGAATGCTTAATAAGTAAGTTGTCTAGAAGTGATCTAAGTATTATAAAGCACTTTGCTCCCTCATCTTTTCTAATTGCATAGAATTTCAGCAGATGCCGCTTCTCCTACAGCAACAGCAATACAGTGGTGCCTCGCAAGACGGAATTAATTTGTTCCGCGAGTTTTTTCGTCTAGCAAATTTTTCGTCTTGCAAAGCACGGTGTCGGAAAAGTTTTGGAAAAGCTTCAAAAATCACCAAAAAACTCAAAAATGGCTACCACACCGCGTTCTATGAGTTGCTCCTCGAAGTCAAGTCGCAACTGTATTAACGGTGTTAAGAAAAAGGAAACAAACTTGCAAGACGTTTTCGTCTTGCGAAGCAAGCCCATAGGGAAATTCGTCTTGCGAAGCAGCTCAAAAACCGCAAAACCCTTTCGTCTAGCGAGTTTTTCGTCTTGCGAGACATTCGTCTTGCGGGGCACCACTGTATGAGAAAAGATGTTCAAGAGATCTTTTCATCTAACTTAACTCCCATGGCTTACAGCTTCACCCAATTTTTCTGCACCTTTTACACTGGGAGTGGAACCAGTATGTTGACCAGTACCCTAGAATAAATTGTTTCTACTCCCTACACAATATTTTACAGTCTTACCAGCGTCATTCTTTTTCTGGAAGATTTTGGGTAATCCCTCTAGTCCCTATAATTTACTCTAAGCCAAATTGAAATAGCCACACATTCTTCCCCTTCCCCCATTCTCTCTCTTTTCCCTGGGTCTATTTCAGATAGCAAAGAGGGGTATGGTACTGTACCTCTCATATCTGTTTTTTGCAAAGCACCATGTGTATAGAGGGCATTATACAAATTAATACATAGGAAAGTGTCTGTCCCTCCCTGCAGTTCAACTCCCTCTCTTTTTACTAACAGCACATATCCATTCCTCCTGCTGGTGCAACTTTCTCATCATTTCTACATAGCAGCATTTATAAACCAGTGCCAGAGAAACTGGGTGAAAGGAAGGTGAGAGGGAAGAGATACGAATATTTATGTGTGTACATGTATACATACACACACCTACACAATTACAGGTTTGAAGCCAACTTAAAATAAAAAGAGCTGGTAAGCCAATAAATCTGTGGTGCTTTCCATGGGATCTGGGGACATGTCAGCTAATACTCTTCCCTTTCTTCTTCATTTGCTTGTCTCTGCAGCAAATCTCAAGGGGGAAGGGAGA
Organism: Podarcis vaucheri; assembly: GCF_965113315.1. Classification (NCBI taxonomy): domain Eukaryota; kingdom Metazoa; phylum Chordata; class Lepidosauria; order Squamata; family Lacertidae; genus Podarcis; species Podarcis vaucheri. Next base: position 132,489,583 of record NC_138759.1, read on the forward strand.
AGGGCAGGAATTGCATAGGCACGAGAGAGCGGGGGAAATCCCGCATGCAGGATTTTGCTGCCTAACAGCCCCCCCTCCCTCTGCAATTGCTCTCGCGCTCCCCCCGCCTCTCTCTGAGGCTGAGATGCTGCATCACGGCACCTGCTGGCTACCTCTGTTCCATTATTGGGAAGGGAGGAAGCTCATGGGCCCTGCTTGCCTGTATTTTGCAGGGCGCTGCTGTAGCTTTGGAGTTCAGTACATACCAGCATCTCTCTCTCTCTTCCCCGCCTCCCTCTCTCACAGAGCGGCCCACCCATGAGGCAAGGTGAGGCGGCTGCCTCGGGTGGCAGGATCCACAGGGGCAGCAGATCCCGATGTAGCTCTTTATTCAGGGCTGGCCCATCCATGAGGCAAAGCGAGGCCACCACCTTGGGTACCAGCATCCACAGAAGCAGCAGGTCCCGAAGATGTAGCTCTTTATTTGGGGCCGGCCCAGCCATGAGGCAAGGTGAGGCAGCCCACATGGGCGGCAGGATCCACAGGGGCAGCAGACCCCGATGATGTGGCTCTTTATTTGGGGCCGGCCCACCCATGAGGCAAGGTGAGGCAGCCCACATGGGCAGCAGGATCCACAGAAGCAGCAGGTCCCCATGATGTAGCTCTTTATTCAGGGCTGGCCCATCCATGAGGCAAAGCAAGGCCACCACCTTGGGTACCAGCATCCACAGAAGCAGCAGGTCCCGAAGATGTAGCTCTTTATTTGGGGCCGGCCCAGCCATGAGGCAAGGTGAGGCAGCCCACATGGGCGGCAGGATCCACAGGGGCAGCAGACCCCGATGATGTGGCTCTTTATTTGGGGCCGGCCCACCCATGAGGCAAGGTGAGGCAGCCCACATGGGCAGCAGGATCCACAGAAGCAGCAGGTCCCCATGATGTAGCTCTTTATTCAGGGCTGGCCCATCCATGAGGCAAAGCGAGGCCACCACCTTGGGTACCAGCATCCACAGAAGCAGCAGGTCCCGATGATGTAGCTCTTTATTTGGTTCCGGCCCAGCCATGAGGCAAAGTGAGGCAGCCCACTCAGGCAGCAGGATCCACAGGGGCAGCAGACCCCGATGATGTGGCTCTTTATTTGGGGCCGGCCCACCCATGAGGCAAGGTGAGGCAGCCCACATGGGCAGCAGGATCCACAGAAGCAGCAGGTCCCCATGATTAAGCTCTTTATTCAGGGCTGGCCCATCCATGAGGTAAAGCGATGCCACCACCTTGGGTACCAGCATCCACAGGAGCAGCAGACCCCAATGATGTAGCTCTTTATTTGGGGCCAGCCCAGCCATGAGGCAAGGTGAGGCAGCCCACTCAGGCAGCTGGATCCACAGGGGCAGGAGACCCCGATGATGTGGCTCTTTATTTGGGGCCGGCCCAGCCATGAGGCAATATGAAGCTGCTGCCTCGGGCAGCAGGATCCACAGCGGCAGCAGACCCCAATGATGTGGCTCTTTATTTAGGGCCGGCCCAGCCATGAGGAAAGGTGAGGCAGCCCACTCAGGCAGCAGGATCCACAGGAGCAGCAGACCCTGATGATGTGTCTCTTTATTTAGGGTCGGCCCATCTATGAGGCAAGGTGAAGCGGCTGCTTCAAGTGGCAGGATCCACAAGGGCGGCAGACTCCAATGACGTGGCTTTTAGCGCTTTTAGCGCCGGCCCACCCATGAGGCAATCTGAAGCTGCTGCCTCAGGCGGCAGGATCCACAGGGGCGGCGGCGGCAGCAGCAGCAGGAGGACCCCCCTCCTCATGAGGCAGCCCACTCAGACAGGAGGATCCACTGGGGTAGCAGACCCTGATGATGCCCTCTTTATTTGCGGTAGGCCCACCCATGAGGCAATCTGAAGCTGCTGCCTCAGGCGGCAGGATCCACAGGAGAAGCAGACCCCGATGACGCAGCTCTTTATTTAGCGCCGGCCCACCCATGAGGCAATCTGAATCTGCTGCCTCGGGCAGCAGGATCCACAGGAACAGCAGCAGGAGGAGGACCCCCCTCCTCATGAGGCAGCCCACTCAGACAGGAAGATCCACTGGGGCAGCAGACCCTGATGATGCCCTCTTTATTTAGCGCCAGCCCACCCATGAGGCAATATGAAGCTGCTGCCTCAGGCGGCAGGATCCACAGGGGCGGCGGCGGCAGCAGCAGCAGGAGGACCCCCTCCCCGTCACTGACGTAATTCACCCCTTTTACTCCCTGACAGGGAGGGCGGGCCCATTTTGAGGTTCACCTCAGGTGCTCTCCCTCAACTGGGCGGCCACTCAGAAGAAGCAAGGCACGGAAGCACCACCGCCACCCCTCACACACAAAAAAACCCCGCCCCGCCATTTCCCTCGAGCGCGCGCGCGCGCCCTCTCTCCCCCCCCCCCTCGCCTCAGGTGCCTCGCGCGCGCGGGGCTGAGGAGAGCGTGGCCTGGGTGGGCGGCTCTCGACGTCACGCGGCGCGGCGGCGGCGCGCGGGGCCTGAGGGCGGGCGGGCGGTGGGGCTGCCGCGCCGGCGAGAGGGAGCGCGCCTGCGCGTGGACGCGCCTGCGTGTGTGTGGCAGGTGCCGGCGGTGGCAGTGGCAGCCGCGTCCACCTGAGGGGAGAAGCGCCGCTGCGCCCTGGCGCGCCTTACCACCGCCCTCCTCCTCCTCCCCTTCTTCCTCGCTCCCTGCACCATGAGGGAAGAGGCGCCGCCGTCGCCGCCGTGAGCTGCTCGGCCGCTTCCTCACCGTCCTCCAGGGCGAGGCGTCCCCCTCGCCGCCGCCGCCCGTCCTACCCCGGGGGAAGCTATGAGCCATGAAGCCGCCTGGCAGAACTTCCCTCCGGCGGCAGAAGCAGCAGCAGCCGCCCTTCTCCGGCCGCCGCCGCCGCCTCTCGAGCTCCGCCGCCGCCGCCGCCGCCTTGCTTTGCCCGGCTCGGCTGCCCAGCTCCATCCCCCTCCTCTTTCTGGCGCTCCTGCTTTTCTCCTGCTCAGGGTCCCCCAGGATCTGTGGGGTCGCTGCGGACGCCGGTGAGTGCCCGCTTGAGGGTGTGTGTGTGTGGGGGGGAGATCCTGGAGGGATCCTGTACTGTGCGCGTGAGCTTGGACAGATCCTGGATCTCCGTTACACGCGCAGCCCTTCGTTTGCTCTCTCTCTCTCTTTTGCGCGCTCGTGTGTGGTGCCAATGCGCTAAGAAATAAACGGGGGTGGGGTGTTCTCTTTTTTTGGGGGGGGGGATTGGCATGTGGTTGCAATGCAACTACACATAACGAACCTCGGAGCCTGTTTTAGTCTGCGGCTCCCACCGCCCTGGCTTTTTAATGTTGGTTAATAACAGAACCAGAAAAAGAAGGGGGGGGGAGAAAAATCACCTTTTTGCCGTGCGGAGTCTTCGTGACAACCGGCGAGAAGTTCTCGTTCCGCACCGTCCGCACCGATTTGTTTCGGTCTTGACGCAGTTCCTTACCTCCATGGCATCTTGCCTGGTCTTGGGTAGGAATAATTGATCGTGACTGCAGACGGATTCCTCCTCTGATCGCTCTCCCCCCCACCCCCCCCACGTCTAGATCATATATGTGTGTGTCTGTCTTTGCGAATATGAAATTGTTTTTACATGGCAGACCTGTATATTTACTGTGTTACGGCGACTGGTGCTTACTGGTTTATAAGGATGGGCATGAAATGGTTTCGGGAGCCTCTGATGCAGCAAAACGCTGCTGGCAGGCTTTCAAGGGTGCTGTTTTTGTGCAGGGTCTTAACGCAAAATAGAACAAGACAAGCAGGATAATGAGGGTTTTGGATACTGCCCTTTCTTGCACTGCTTATCCGAGGGAGCCTACCTTTTGCAAACAGAAGGGGGTTGCGGTGTTCTCAAAGAACCCTGGGGTTTTGTCTGCAAAGGGATATCTGTGCTTGTTACTTATCCCATGAAGCATGTTTATACGGGAGTTTATTGAGACTTTCTCTCTGGCAAGTGTGCTTAGGAGTCCATCACTAAAGTTAAAGGAAGAGTGAAAAGTTGCCCTTATGTAAAGGGAATTGATTAACATTCAGTACACATGGGTTCATGGCTTGAGTTGCTTCCAGTAGAATCACTGATTTGTACATAGCCAAATTTATGTGGAAAAGTGGCAGAAATAGGGTCATGAATGGCTGGATTGTCCTTAAAAGAACTTGTTTCAAGGGTTCAGATCCCTGCATTTTGAATTTCATGATGCAAAACTATATAAAATCAAATAAGGAATTATATGTACAAATAAGTACAAAATCTAATCAAATAAATTGGTTTCATGAGGGTTACTGTATATTTATTTTAGCAAATTAGCAAGATGCAAAACATATTACAAAAAGTGTTCTGTTCCTCTGTGAATTCATGGTAGGTTTGTCTGTCTTCCCCAGCTCTGCATTGGAATGAAACTGCAGAAGAAATAGAAAAAAGCCAGGCAGACGAAGATACTGCATTTCAACAGACTAACAGCAGTAGCTACAAAAATAACAGTCGAAGCAGTGCATTCCAGAAAGAAATCACATTGCCTTCAAGACTTGTATATTATCTCAATAGAGACTCTGAAAGTCCTTATCATGTCTTGGATACAAGGACAAGGCACCAGCAAAAACACAATAAGGTAAGGTGTTTTTTTAAAAAATAAATAAAAGCAATACAGTACTGTGACTCAAAATAGTCATGTCTCTTGAGGGATTGTCTTACTTTAAGAATGTTTATTCAGCATGTCTGTAATGCTTCAGAATTCACTGCACAGTTCTTGGGTCTGAAAGATGCGTCAGTCAAAAAATAGGGTTCAAATACCAAGAGACCTTGCAGGTAACAATACCCTTGTCAAATTTCAAGGATTATTACTGCTACCACAGAACAAAACTTGAAGTTCAAACCATGGTTTACTTGTTTCTTTAGAGGCCTAAAATATTTCCCCCTCCATCCAGCTTACCTGATTGAGAAAAATAGAATCACATTGGTAGAATGACTATGTAATATTTCCGTGTCACAAACACAGAGGACCCCAGAGAATTACAGTTCTAATTTCTTTATCTTAAACAGGAAGCCATTTTTAAAGCAAAGCACAAAAGGCAAGATTCAATTGTCATGCCAGTGGTTGTGACAGGACTTCCTATCCTCCCCGCTGCAGCCCCCTGCGCCTGCCCCCCAGTCTGCTCTGGAGTTCCATTTAACCTTCTGGAGCAGATTTGGAGGCATGGGGGTCTGCAGGGGGAGATGAGGAAAGATAAGCCATGTTCCAACAAGTGGAAGTCCATTGTGCAAGTGGATACCACAATTGTGTATCACTCACAAGTCTTGATACAGCTAAAATTGGTCGTGGCTATGTGCTTTTGAAAACAATGGCGCTAAAGGTGATACAGTGGTACCTCGCAAGACGAATGCCTCGCAAGACAAAAAACTCGCTAGACGAAAGGTTTTTCCGTTTGCGATTTGCCTCGCAAGACGAATTTCCCTATGGGCTTGCTTCGCAAGACGAAAACGTCTTGCGACTTTGTTAAACCGTTAAAACTGTGCTTCGCAAGACGAAAAATTCGCTAGACGGCAAAACTTGCGGAACGAATTAATTTCGTCTTGCGAGGCACCACTGTAGCAATCAACTTGTTCTATTGATTTCAATGGGACTTAATTGTAGCTAGCTTTAGCTCAGTCAGATCATGGTGTTCAGAAGCACATTACAAAATATATGAATGACCTTTCTGTTTGCTGACAGTAATGTACAAGTTGGATATAAGTCTGTGAGTTTCATTTGTTATGTATTACAACCTTATGCCCTCACTTAAGCTGTGCTTTTCCTAACATGTCCATAAGAAATGGGCGCAGATATGAGTTTATCCAGCTACAGGGT